>NC_086321.1:277892209-278117209 GCF_036172605.1 Pelobates fuscus
AGGTCATTATCCAAAAGACGGAGAGATATGGAATTAGAGGAAAGAGAGGAGGCAAGAAAATAAGAGAGAGAAAAAACATACTTAAAAAAAGAGAAAGATCAGCCATCTTTAACTTAACTACTACTCCTTTAAGTAAGATAGAAGAGAGAGTACTAGACAAAGGCCTCAAGTTCGCCCCTACTAAACCCTTGGATAAATTTGAATTTTTTGTAGACCTTAATAGGTTTAAACGTCAATTATGTTTAAAAAAGTGTTTTATGAGAACAGACCGACATCTCATGCCAACTCCCCAATCCAACTTCATACATACAGATTTAAGAGAAAGATCCACTTTCTTCCCAGATAATTTTATTTCGGATGAAATGGTTTCTTTCGAAAAATCTGTCATGCATGATATTAATAAAATTAAAGGGAATAACAAAAAGTCCATGAACCTTACTAAGCAAGAGTGGCTGACTCTTAAAAAACTACAAAAAGACAATAGCCGGGTTATAAAACCAGCTGATAAGGGGGGGGGGGTTAGTAGTCATGGACACTAATAGATATATTCAGGAGGGCCTAAGACTAGTGGAGGACCCCAACACATACTGTAGATCACCTGGAGACCCAACCAAGGATATAAGCAAAAAATTTGAGGAACTTTTTCTAAAAGGCAGGGAAATGGAAATAATAAATGAAAATGAATTTAAGTATTTAAACAGCAACAAACCCAAAATCCCAGTGCTATACCATCTCCCCAAAATACACAAAGATCTGCTAAATCCACCAGGGAGACCAATAGTCTCGGGGATTGATTCAGTCTCAAGTAGACTTTCAGAATATTTAGATCGTTGTCTACAATTGGTGGTAAAGAATACACCCAGTTATCTGAAAGACACACTTAATGTAATTCAGGTTTTAAACAGTATAGAATGGGAACCTCATTTTATTCTAGTTACCGCAGATGTAGGGTCTTTATACACCATCATATCCCATCAAAAAGGGTTAGAAGCGACGGAATTCTTTTTAAAACAAGCACAGACCTACCCAGAGGAACAGATCCAATTTATTCTCCAGGGGATTAAACTCATCCTGGAGAACAATTATTTTTGGTTTCATAACGATTTTTTCTTACAGAAATGTGGCAATGCTATGGGGACAAGGTTCGCGCCCAGCTATGCAAATTTATTCATGGCTTTTTGGGAACATAGCTACATTTTGGAAGATGCAGGCTGGAGCGCAAACCTTGTCACCTATAAGCACTACATTGATGATATTTTTTTCGTTTGGAGAGGAACAGTAGAGGAGTTACAAAACTTTCTATGTTTCCTGAACAATAACCAGTGGGGAATAGTGCTGACCACGGAATTTAGCAAAGAAAAGGTTAATTTTTTAGACTTAACCATTTATGTGGAAAACAACATATTAAAAACTAAAACTCATTTTAAAAAAAGTTGATGTCAACAATTACATCAGTCTTAAAAGCTGCCATTTTTCCCCGTGGCTAAAAAATATTCCAAGGTCACAATTTTTAAGAGTTCGGAGGAATTGCTCGGATATAGACACCTTTAAAAATCAAGTCCATAGAGTTAGAGAACAATTTCTGGAGAAAGGTTACGAAAA
Organism: Pelobates fuscus; assembly: GCF_036172605.1. NCBI lineage: Eukaryota > Metazoa > Chordata > Amphibia > Anura > Pelobatidae > Pelobates > Pelobates fuscus. The sequence goes on from NC_086321.1 coordinate 277,893,812, forward strand.
TCAGGCACTACAAAACACTGAGAGGGAAATAGAAAATATAGATCGTAAATCCCTCTTAGAATACAAGCCTAAGAAAGAGGAAAAGTATAAGGAGATCTCGTCTATTTGTGGTTTTAACCAGAACAGCAATCAAATCAGGAAAACTATGAAAAAATACTGGCCCTTACTAAGAAATGACCCTATGCTGTATAGTATACTACCAGACCAGCCGAAAATTGTGTACAGAGGTGCTCCCAATCTAAAATGTTTTCTAACTAAAAACCACATCAAAGAAAAAAAGTCGACTCCTTTTTTTCATAAGTTAGGTTTTTTTGGGTGTGGACAGTGTCTGGCCTGCAGGGGCACTAGCAGTAGCAAGAGACACCTTACATCTTTTGAAGACCCCCATAACAAAAAGGAATATAGATTGAGAACTATGACTACATGTTTCTCCAAAAAGGTTATCTATATCCTGCAGTGCCCATGTGATCTGTATTATGTGGGGAGAACAAAACGCCCCCTACATATACGTATCAGTGAACATGTAAGAAATATCAAAAAAGGTTATGAAAAACATAATGTATCCCTCCATTTTAAAACATTACACAATAGTGACCCAAGTCTTTTAAAATTTTTTGCCATTGAGAAGGTGGAGACAAATTGGAGAGGGGAAGATGTAATCAAAAAACTTGGCCAAATAGAAATGAAATGGATTTTTAACCTCAATACCCTTGTCCCTTTTGGTCTTAACGTTGATTTTGAGTTATGTCATTTTTTATAATACATTTTTTTGACCATATATTTTTTATACTATTTATTGTCCATTTATTACTTATTTTTTATGCAAACGTAACTTTTATGGAAATTTTAACTAATAATGACCATTGTATGTTTTAAAAATTAATTAACATTTGTATATTTCTGTCTACCTCACACTGAAAATTATTTGAAAATTATTTGCTATCCCTGGTTGAATATGAAAAAGTATGTATGCTATATTACACCTAGATATTTGATATATGGCTATTATTAAATGTATTGTCCTGAAGAGAGATTTATGCAATACATTAATTATATATCATCCCTTGAGCAATGGTAGAGGACCCTTTTTTCCTGCACAGCTCATTCCCTACATACAGGTTCGAAAAAATCGGAGGTACAAACTGAAGCATGCCAGGAGTTGTAGGAACAACTGGAGCCCGGAAATGATGTATCCGCAATACAAGCCGAACCGGAAGTGACGCGACGGCATCTAACCAGGAAATGAAATTCAGCTGCAGGACGGCGAGGAAAAGGGCGCGAGTGGAGGATTTATAAACTGGATACCAGCAGACTCACAAGCACAGACTGAGGAAGCCGATAAGGACGGCGAAACGCGTTTCTGGGAGAAGAGGAGATTGGACATTTTAGTAGTAGTATACTTATACATGCTACTTCGTATGCATTTTATATTTCTTTGTGATACTTAATAAATGTAATTTTTTAAATACCCTTACTCCATCTCCTCCATATATCTGGTATCCACCTGAGGGAAGTGTCACCTCTAAATTGACACTGATGCCTACAGCACTTAGAGCCAGTCCCCAAAAGGCTCTATAAAAGGTGAGCACCAAATTTATACTTGTGTTCTACAATACTTAATTGAAGATAAATCTGCACTAGGAGTCTTCTTTTGTGCTTTATTTTGGAGATATAATCCGCAGACAGAAGGAAGAAAGGAGCATCTTCTATTCCTAGGTGTTGCTGCCTACCTTGAAAGGCACACTGGTTGATGTGTTTAGAGCCTATACCCTCATAAAAGGCTCTTTACAATGTGAGTTCCCCCTTTTATACTTTTCACTCTAATATCAAGTTATCTGACAGTACTACCCTATATATTTCCTTTGTTTATTTTTCATGTACACCCCGTGCCTATTGTAAGGGGTAAGTGCATAAGGATTATTTACATTATACTTTTTAAGCGCTGCACCTATATCAAGTGTTGGTTTAATGTTTCTCACACTCTAAACTCACTGCTTGGTATTCTGTTTTTTTGGCTTAACTAATTTATTGAAGGAAAAAAAAATAAGATCATTTAAAAAAAAAAAATACAGATTAACTCAATGTAGCTTAACCTATATATTGAGCTTTAACCCCTTGAGGACGGCGGGTGTAATATGTATTAAACCTGAAATCCAAATGCACTGCACGTTGTTTGAAATATACATTACATTTATTAAAAGCCTGCTTTGGCTAGTAGATCAAGGAACTGCTTTGGAAAATTAGAGAGTGTTTTTAAACAGAGTAGGAAATAACTTTTTAAATGTATTTCCCAAGGGATTAGCAACATGAAGAGTCAGGCAGAAGCCAAACACAGAAATATTCTAGACACTAGAGCAGTGAGGAACACTTATGTGGTATATTAATATTACAATTGGACATTTTCAGATATTTATTTCCACTACCTATATAGTGTGGGGCTTCTATTTTTAAACCCTGGGATACTTTTCCTTATGTTGTAGCTAAACTCCTAACTCAGATTCGATTGTGTCACATCATCGAGCACTCGGGAAGCAATACTGAGGTATGCTGAATCACTACTTTAACCTTAAAAGATATACACACTGGTGTAACCAAAACTGAATGTAATGTATGCTTGTTCATGCTGTTGGCAAAATAAAGACTATATATGAAAAAAAAAAAAAGACATACACACACAAAAAAACAGTATAATATGTGACAATAACATGTTTACATTTTTCAGACATAAAGAGAAGTTACCAGATAAATATTTCAGAATGATTCCAGTTTATTTGTTTTAAAGAGATAGCACATTATGTCTAAATAATTTCAGCTTAAAGGGAAACTCCAGTGCCAGGAAAACAATCCGTTTTCCTGGCACTGGAGGTTCCCTCTCCCACCCACCCCCCAATCCCCGGTTACTGAAGGGGTGAAAACCCCTTCAGTCACTTACCTGAGGCAGCGACGATGTCTCTTGTCGCTGTCTCCTCCTCTGTGCCGCTCCTCCTACTGATTCCGTCGGCCGGTGGGCGAGACTGATCCCGCGCACCGGCCGAGGAGACCTAATGCGTATGCGCGGCAATGCCGCGCATGCGCATTAGCGCTCCCCATAGGAAAGCATTGAAAACGATTTTCAACGCTTTCCTATGGGGAATTGAGCGACGCTGGAGGTCCTCACACAGCGTGAGGACGTCCAGTGACGCTCTAGCAAAGAAAATCTTTGCTATAAATCAGGAATTTCCCTCTAGTGGCTGTCTAGTAGACAGCCACTAGAGGAGGAGTTAACCCTGCAATGTAATTATTGCAGTTTATAAAAAACTGCAATAATTACACTTGCAGGGTTAGGAGTAGTGGGAGTTGGCACCCAGACCACTCTAATGGGCAAAAGTGGTCTGGGTGCCTGGAGTGTCCCTTTAATTTTACTTGAGCAGATAGCATGATATATTAACATATATAATAAACATAAATCACTAGGGAATATTTCATATCATAGATCATTTAAGTAATTAGTAGCAAATCCACAAGTAAAGTAAAATATATATATTTTTTTTAAAGTAAAAAAAAATATGAAGTCATTCACTAAAGTCCGAATAGCCTCGTATCGAATGGGGCCAAAACTATTTGCTGTTGTACGGGGCCATTCACACTGCAAAATCCAGACATTGTTCATGGAATTCAACAATGTTCACATTCTGTAATTCTTGCCCTGAACGGACCTAAATTTAAAAATAATTTTTTAGCTGGACTGAACACTGCCAGATGAGTGAAAATTGGGCCAAATGCTGTGAATCCGAGACCAAATGTTTCAAATCCGTGCCTGGATGAAAAGAAAGGGCTAGCAGCCAGCATGCAAATAGTTAAAACCCCTTAGTCATTTTGTAAAGCATGGGAAATTGTTCCAGAATTTGTGATAGCTGGGACAGCAAGAGAAAGAGTATATATGGGCTTTCCTCACTATCAGAACTCAATCTGCAATTAGCCCTCCATGGGTGAAAATGGGTTCAGTTTATTGCAGCTTGTTTTTTTCAGGTGTGGCTTTTTTTTTAAGTTTTTTAAACTTTTCAACAAGTATTTAATTTATTGCCCCTTTCATTGTTATTGGGGTGAGGGGGTACAGTAACATATTTTTACTGGAGGTTGACTATCAAAATGGTAACCCCCGGGGGGCATGGCTAGCCAAGGAGCAAGATGGACGTGTGAAACCTTGCTCCGGCGAAGTGGTACAGAATCTCAAGCAATCCTGACAATCAAAAGCCCATCTGACCTGAAGGTGCTGATATGTCTCATCAAAGAAGCAAGAAAGCTTCGGCAAAGCAAGAAAAGATCGCTATGGTGGTGCAGGCCGCAAGCCCAGATGGGAGTTTAGAATCAGATGGCGGCGCGGCTACAAACAAACTAGCAATGCCGGAGGACCGGACTCAAATCACAAAAACGGACCTAACACTAGCTCTGGATGCTCTTTCCACCAAATTAATCTCAATGTGGCAACACATGATAGATTCCATGAGGAAAGACATACAGGATCTTGGAAGACGGACGTCCCACATGGAGGACAAATATGACGAATTTACCACGGCCCATAATGATTTAGCCACAAATGTGGAAAGTATGGTGGCGAAAATTGAAGCTTTGGAGGGGAAGCTAGTGGATCTCGAGGACAGATCTCGCCGAAATAATTTAAGGCTGAGAGGAGTTCCGGAGACGGTCACTAATGCAGACTTACCTTCTTATGTACGAAGCCTCCTAAATGCGTATGCTCCTGAGATACCAGCGGACATGCTGCTAGTGGATCGAGCCCACCGTATCCCTAAACCACGACACCTGCCACAAACAACGCCTAGGGATGTGGTACTGAGAGCACATTATGACCACGTTAAAGAACACATCCTTCGGGGCAGCAGATTACGATCTGCGCCGCCGGAAGAATTCTCCACAATCAAGATTTTTGCAGACTTATCAGCTGCAACACTGAAGCAGAGAAAAGAATTTCAAACAGTGACTACCACCCTGAGGAATCATGGCATCCGCTATAAATGGGGATACCCCACCAAATTGATGGCTACCAAAGACGGGGTTACTATACTTATGGGCACCCCAGAAGAGGGATTGCAATATCTGCGGAAATGTGACCTTCCAGTTGTAAATTTGCCAACACATATACCGCCAGTGAAAACGCTGCAATCGGAGTGGAATACAATCCACGAGAAACATTAAAACCAGAATGACCCTGGTAAGCAAAGACATTCGTTAACAAGCTAAAAAATGACGACGACAGGAAGCTCTTCTTGGGGGCGCTGCGCCTCATTCCTCCCACATCCCGGACAATATAACTCTCGCTGCATTGAAGAGCGCATGGAGGGAGCCCTTGTGGGATCGGGCCTGGGGCCTGGGCCGGGGCCTCCCGCTGCTCCCGTGACGAGGCGCGAGCAGTGCGGGGAAGAGCCGCGGGGGACCCGGGCCTAGCCTGGGCGGTGATGATGCAGCTTACATGAGCAAACCTTCCCACAATACATCCGGTGCTTCCCTTGAACTTACTTACCCATTTTACAGGAGCCTCTTGGACTGCGAGAGGGACTACCATTTGCATGCTGGAGAACCTGCATAACTCTGTCCCGGCTGACACCCCCGTGGTGATTCAGGTAGAAGTGGGCCTGGGAAGAGGACACATAACAAGCTGGGCACCTTAAGGGGGTCCGAATGGGGTGGGGGGGGGCGCAACCGGGGAGAGCAGATGGATATTCTCTTTGACTAAGGTTTATGTTATTAATGCTGTTTATTTTTTTACTTACTTAATGCTGGCAAGGCAAACAGATATGGTATATGGTAACTTACTACATGTAACGGGGAATGAACCCCTACAATGCTTACTACCCTAACACTCTAATGAGGTCATAGACACGAGGGTAACTATAGGGCATGTAGGCCCCAAAGTACACAATAGTGGATAAGTCGGGAATCAAGACGAGGCCCGGACCAACGTACCAAATCCATTGACCCAGCCTAAATTGTTAGATTGTTGATTAAGGTGGTACATGGCCTGGAGGTTATGACACTAATTAGAAAGTGCCCCAAGCCACGTTAATGGAAGGAATTACTTCCTGTACTCCCCAAGATGTGGGAAATCCACATAAAGTCTCTACGAGATGGTTTGTATATAGTTATATACCCCCTCCCAGTTTTCCTATAACAGTCCCCAAATCGGTCACACCACTTCAGAGAAAACACTGACCGTCCCTTACGCCCACAATACTGTACTCATGCGGTGGAATATATAGATTTATCAACCAGCATTACGAGATAGCCCATAGACGAAGCCTCCACACAGGCCAAGAAATAAAACTGACAATTAATTGTGCCCATAAGCAGACACTTACAAATTTCAACTAAAGTATGAGATTATACTCCATTAATGCACGGTGACTAAATACCCCACACAAACGAAGACTTCTGATAGAAGAAGCAAAAAAAATGAAATCTGATATTCTATGCATACAGGAGACGCATTTTGTTCATAATAGAGTGCCTAGTTTTGCCATTGGAGATTACCCCACGCAATATCATTCAACCTACACTTCTAAATCAAGGGGAGTTTCATTCCTCATACATGCCTTAATATCATTCGAACTTTTGCATGTTAAAAAAGATGCGCAGGGTAGATACATCATATTACAGTGCAAGCTCAACAATGAGCTTTATAATTTGGTGGGAATATACAGCCCTAACGAAAACCAAAGACTGTACCTACAAAAAGTATTGTCTAAACTCCCGACCGAATATCAGACTCCCACAATAATATGTGGTGATCTGAATCATACGCTACAGACTGGCCTGGACACTACCTTAACAGAAGCCTCACCTAGATTTAAACTCCTGGGGAAACAAGCTGCACCCCTTATAAAACTTCTCTTTGGGTACAACTTATACGATGCTTGGCGACTACATCACCCGAACGATCGGGAATTTTCATTTTATTCCCCTGTACATAAAACATAAACCAGAATTGATTATATATTTATAACTGGGGATTTAATATTGAAATCTCAACACAGCGAAATTGGAAATATTGTATGGTCTGACCATGCCCCAGTAATGCTAACACTAACTGATAAATTCACAACACGGGGACAGACACCTTGGCGACTTAATGATCGTCTCCTACTTAATCCAGACGTATACACCAAACTTAAGACAGAATTATCCTCTTTCTTCAATATAAATTATACCTCTGATATATCAGCGGATACATTGTGGCAAACACATAAGGCGGTTATTAGAGGTCCCCTGATTAGTCAAGCTTCTTACATAAACAAACAAGCAAAACAAAAATACATTTCATTACTGGAATCACTAAGAGATGAAATGAGCGCACAGACTCAGGCCCCAAACCCCGCCACACAACAAAAAATAGGCAATATCAGAGGACAACTAAACGATATACACGTGAAAGTCACAGCTACAATAGCACATAAGTTAAAGGTAACAACTTATACCCAAGGAAACAAAGCAGGGAAGAATCTAGCCAAGACATTAAGGCAAAAACGACAAAATGCCAAAATCTCATATCTCATAGATGCAAAAGCCAAAAAATTTATAATCCCCAAATAATTAACGACATGATGGCGGACTACTATACTGAGTTATATAATTTGAAGGATGACAAACACACACATCAACCACTACAGACAGAAATCGTGAATTTTCTGGGGAAAGCCCAGCTGTCACAACTTACAAACATAGACCAATCCATGCTAACAGAACCCGTCACACATCAAGAAATAGCAGCCACAATTAAAGCACTACCTAAGGGGAAATCTCCAGGCCCAGATGGGTTCACAAATTTATATTATAAAACCTTCTCCAGTTTGTTAATCCCATACTTAGAAAAACTATATAACCATATAATAACCACAGGCGACGTACCGCAAGAAATGTTACCTGCACATATCACGACTCTGCCAAAGCCAGAGAAACCACCCAATAAATGTCAAAATCTGCATCCCATATCATTGCTTAATACAGATTTGAAAATCCTTGCTAAAATCTATGCTAACAGGCTCGGGGACCTTATGCCAAGGTTGATAAAGGACGACCAAGTAGGGTTTGTTCGGGGTAGACAAGGTTCTGATGGAACTAGGAAATTGCTCAACATCTTTCACTCAATACAGAAAACGGGGGAACCCAGTGTGGCTATGTCGTTGGATACATAAAAAGCATTTGACAGGCTACACTGGGACTACCTGAAAACAACACTCAGACAGTATGCATTCCCTGAGAAATGTATTACTATAATATCCGCGCAATATGGCAACCCAACGGCAAAAATTTCAAATGGGGGTTTCACGTCAAAAACGCTGCGTATCTCCAACAGTTCTAGACAGGGCTGCCCACTGTCTCCCCTACTTTACATATTGGCATTGGAACCATTGGCCCAATGTATTAGGAACTCCCACGAGGTACATGGGATACGTATAGGCGAGGAAATGCATAAAATTACCCTTTTCGCTGATGATGTCATGCTCATCCTCTCCAAGCCGGAGGCATCCCTCCCAACACTCCAACGTATATTAACAGAATTCAGCAATTGTTCGTATTACAAACTCAATACCGCTAAGACACAAGTTATGGGTTTAAACATAAACAAAACGCAACTTAAACTCCTCCAAACCAAATACCCATATGATTGGAGACTAAACCATTTAACCTTTTTGGGTATAGACACCCTTACACCCCAATTACACCAACTATATAAAGCAAATCACATAAAACTACTTAGTTCAATCAAACAACAATTACAAAGTTGGAAAAAGAAATATGTCTCATGGATGGGACGAATAGCAGCGGTTAAGATGTTGGTACTACCTAGACTGCAATATATTTTCAGAACACTCCAGATAAAATTACCAAAATAATTTCTTAAGGAGTCTCAAAAAAGTAAAAACCACTTTGTCTGGGGGGGGAAACGATCGAAAGTAGCAGCAGATGTCATGTATAAATATTTTAAGGACGGCGGGATTGGGATGCCAAATGTAGCCCGATACTATAAAGCAGCTATGTTAAGCACATTAATATACTCGCATCATTATACCAACCCACCATCATGGGGGCAATTGGAAACCACACTGGCGGGGGGGCTTACACTCCCAACGCTGGCTTGGCTGCCCAACGAATATAGACCCAAAATGAATACTATTAGCCCAATAACAGCAGCGACACTCCAAACTTGGGATGAGCTCATAGGGAGAGGCCGCTTAGCTTCGTACATACCCCCAGTTCTACCTCTTCAAACATACAAAATCCTTATCCCCGGGTTTGACTATGGCTTGTGGAATAAACATGGGGTCAGGTACCTATCACAAATGATGGTTGACGGCTGTCTGGCAGATTTCGCCTCTCTCACCCGACAATTTAACCTACCAGGGAAAGCTAATTATTCATATTTGCAATTGAAATCATGGGTAGAGAAACATTCAGGCCTCAACAAGCCGCAACAACAAAGTGATATGTTGACAGAGGTGGGAACATTATGTACATCTTCCAAGCCTCCTCCCAGGATGCTATCACATTTATATCGACTGATCACGAAATATGATCAATCATCAGAACCTAATTTTAAAAAGGCATGGGAAAGAGATCTAAACAAGAAGGTGCCTGATGAAACATGGTCAAAAATATTTATAGTGCATAAAAACCTTACACTAAATACTACACATATCGAAGTTAGTAGGAAAGTTCTATATAGGGCATATCTAGTACCAGCTAAACTTCATAAAATTGATGCAAATAGACCTAAGACATGTTGGAGATGCCAATTAGAATTGGGGACCATGATCCATATGTGGTGGTCCTGCCCGAAGCTTAAATTATTCTGGGAGGAGGTCTCCACCACGATTAAAACAATCACAGGTACAACACTACCACACACCCCAGACACATATCTGTTGCTGGTGTTACCGCAAGGTCTACAAATAATTGACCGCTACTTAACATACCACACTATAATCGCAGCTCTAGCTGCAATAGGGAGGTCATGGTTAAAAATATGCCCACCGAACTTCCAACAATGTCTTGGGGAAATAGACTTAACTAAAAAATACGAAATGGAAACAAGAAGGATGAGATCCAGAAACAAAATGTGGTCCACAGCATGGGACAAATGGGAACTATGGAGACAGAATAAAAGTCTACCTGCATAACGGATACACCGACTACTCAGGTCGAGTAAACTCTTGTGAGATAACAGACCCAATTATCCCCTTCCTTCTCCCCTGTTAGATCCTTCCTAGTTTACTCCCAGTTACTACACCTGCTATACTGCTATTAAGGGACAGACACAAGGTTAGAGTCAGCGTGACAAGTGGATAATGCATTAGAGTATCTTAACGAAGGATAACTGATACAAATACTGGAATATAGACACATGGGAAGGTTCCATAGTAATGCTGAGTTAAAGGTACAGTTTATACCCCCCGAGTGGGGAAACACCACGCAAAAGATATAAAATACGGAACACTTCCCAACTCTATCCTATATTGTATCCCAACTTACGGAAATCCCCCCTTATATACAATAAGGAGAGAAGACACAAGGTTGTAGATGGCATTATAGGTCGACAACACATTAAAGTTCTTCATGAATAATAGTTAAGACATTACATTAAAATAATGTGATATAGGATGATACTATGTTGACGATGTATTTTAATGTACAAGTTTCGCCTTGCATGGGGAAGCTTACTGCAAAAGATACAAATGATGTATTGTTCCCTTCCTTCTTCCTTTCTGTATCCCTCTATGCTGACTGAAAACAATAAATAAATATAACAAAAAAAAAATGGTAACCCCCATTAATAATTAATTTGGGCCTCTATGCACCGCTAATAGGTGGAGGTTGTGAGGGGCACAAGATTCTTACCCCTAAATATTGATATTAGAGCCAACACTCATGGGCAACTGGTGGAGGCCCTTATATCAGTGAGGGACACAGGGTTCTCGACTGTTTACCATTAATATTAGGGCCCCCTTGGTACTCTCCCATCAAGATTTTAATTATCTCCACCCGATGTGGGACCATTTATAGCGACCTGGTATCAATGATTACTGAGTTGCTGATTTTAAATGTTTAGGAGACATAAACAGGAAATGTTGCATGGCAAGTGTGGGCATAACGAGGTTTAAAACCTCCAGTATTGTAACATGGTGGTCTTATTGACCCCAAAGGATTTTTATTTATTTTAATTTGGAAACTGACAAGCAAGCACAGGCCAGCCGCCTCATTCTTAACCCTTGCGCCACCCAGGCTTTTTAACTATTTGCTTGCTTGCAACAAGCAAGTGAACGGTAATTTGCAAATGTGCATCCTCCCGATGCATTTGGTTTATAGTTGGTTGACATGTGGATGTTGATAAATGTCCGATTCCTGTAATAAAGAGAGTTTATTATGTGCATCCAGACTAAAAAAAGGTATGGAAAATAATTTATTTTTTTAACCCCTTCAGGACCGGCCTGTTTTTGCGATGTTTGTACGTTAAGGACCAGAGCAGTTTTAACACTTTTGTGGTGTTTGTGTTTAGCTGTAATTTTCCGCTCTCTCATTTACGGTTCCCATACAAGTTATATACTGTTTTTTTCACGACAAGAAGGGCTTTCTTTACATACCAGTATATATATTATGTCATATATTGTATTTAAAAAAAAAAAAAAAATATGGTGAAAAATAAAAAAAAAACATGTTTTTGGACTTTTACTTGAAAAATCTTTTACTTATCTACAAAAGCTAATGAAAAAAACTGCTAAATAGATTCAAAATGTTGTCCCGAGTTTAAAAACACCCAGTGTTTACATGCTTTATTGCTTTTTTTTGCAAGTTATAGGCCTATAAATACAAGTAGGAAATTGCTGTTTCAATATATATATATTTTAAATGTATCAATAGTGACATTGTTACACCGTTATCTGTCATAAATCCCTGAAACACACCTAACATGTACATATTTTTTAAAGTAGACAACCCAGGGTATTCAAAATGGGGTATGTCCAGTTTTTGTTAGTAGCCACCTAGTCACAAACACTGGCCAAAGTTAGCATTTATATTTGTTTGTGTGTTAAAAATGCAAAAAACGCTAACTTTGGCCGGTGTTTGTGACTAAGTGGCTACTAAAAAAAGCTGAACATACCCCATTTGCAATACCTTGGGTTGTCTTCTTTTGCAAATGGTATGCCATCATGGGGCTAATTCTCATTCCTTGGCTACCATACGCTCTCAAAGGCAACCTAACCAATCTGACAAATTTCAATTAAAAAAAAAAAGTAAAATCAAGCCTTATATTTGACCCTGTAACTTTCACAAACACTATAAAACCTCTACATGTGGGGTACTGTTATACTCAGGAGACTTCGCTGAACACAAATATTAGTGTATCAGAACAGTAAAATATATCACAGCAATAATATCCTCAGTGAAAGAGCTGTTTGTGTGTGAAAAATGCAAAAAACTTCACTTTCACTGACAATATCATCGCTGTGATATGTTTTACTGTTTTGAAACACTAATATTTGTGTTCAGCGAAGTCTCCCGAGTAAAACAGTACCCCCATGTACAGGATTTAGGGTGTCATAGAAAGTTACAGGGTTAAACACAGTGCTAGCAAATTAAATTATCTGGACTTTTGGCCTGGGTTGGCAGGCAGGTCCCTCAAATTGCAATCATTAAAATTACTTAATTAGGTAAAAATATTACATAAATATGCACGTAGAATTTTAATATATATACATATTTATATATTTGACGTCTACGTGTATATTTATGAAATTATTTATGTAATTATGTATGTGGACATATGTATATTTCGTATTATTTTTATTTATTTATTTATACATAGATATATATATCATTACATTCTAAGTGTATTTTGATATAAATATATATATATCAATATCAAAATACTGTTAGAATAAAACTGAATATATATATATAATTTTTTTTTAATTATTAAAAATTATTTTTATTTTTTGTTATTTATTTTTATTAACATATTATTTGTATTTTATAATAATATATATATACCATATATATAGTTATTATATATATTGTATATATTCGTGTGTAATTTAAATATAAGTGTATTTTTATAATTATATACGTATATATAAATATAAAAATACACTTAGTGTGACATTATATATATGATATATATACATATATTATATATAGGTATATATAGATATAATACATGTATATATAGCATATATATATACACATATTATTTTTTTTTTTACACAGATTTTTTTTTTACACTTTATTTTGGATTTTTCACTTGCAGGGAGACTGCCTGTCAGCACAGACAGTCCCCCTGCAGGCAGATACACAGACCCCTATTGCGGTCATGTGATCGAGTGATCACATGGCCGTGGGGTCCTGATCTGCCGAGGGGGGACTGCCCGGGCAGACAGGCAACCCCCCTGGACCGGGAGGAGAGCTGATCGCCGCCGTGGGACCGACGGCGATCAGGTAAGTAGCCCAAAACCGTTATGACGGTTCAGGACAGTCAGCGGTCCAAACGCACGTTTTACCGCTGACGGTCCTGAACCGTCAGCGGTCGTTAAGGGGTTAAATAACCGATAGGTGTATTTTCTCAGGTTGTTCTTCTTGTTACCTTAGCTATGGAATGATTTTAATTCCAGCATTTCGGTTGTCAAAAATAGCTTCTTGTAAGTTCTTGTATTTTTCTGAACTGCAGGAGAATGATTTCCATGGATGTATCCTGTGTTTTTTCATTAGACTCATGGGAGAGGGCTAATAGTGCAGATAATTTATATTCGGCACATATTAGCTCCCTTACTACTAATTAAGCAGAATAATGTGCCATGCCACAAAGCACCTGTCCTCTTCATTAACATGACAGTGACTGGAGTTTACTTAAATAGACGTCACAGTACACAAGCTTAATGATGTAGCTGTTCATGATAAGTGAAGAAAGGCTTTGGATCCAATTACAACTGCACATGATCATTGAAGAGAAGCCTCAAGTGAAAAGCTCCCAAAGGCTACCGAAAACATTCTCAGGAGTTCACATGATTTTTTTTTTACATTTGCAATTAAAACTGGTAGGATGCTGGGCCAAGTGCCCCTATGGACAAGCCTCTACAGTTTGCTGCACTGTTTGATTAAAATAAGGGTTTCAGAAAGTACAACAAAAATGCCTACAAGTAGCAGTGTCTGCAGCATGCATCGAACATATATTTTCATCTCAGTCTGACCCAAAAATCAGTTCAATGGTTGTCCACTTTTCCACATGCACCAGTTTTGGTAGGCACCACAGCATACAGGGTACACCCTACAAGACTTGCTGGTTTGGAGTTGCTATGACCCGGTTGTCTAGCCATCACTGCTTGGCCCTTATCAAAATCAGCCAGATCGTTTCACTTGCCCATTTTTCCTCTTTCTAACACATGAAATTCCAGAACTGACTGTTCACTTGCTGCCTGCTATACTCCACCCCTAACAGGTGCCATTGTAATGGTATGTATATTGTAATAATATAATCATGTTATTCACTTTACTAATGTTTTGGATCATCATATACTATAATATATATATATATATATATTTACTGCTCTACTTTTTTGTCCCCTCTATTCGTCACTTTATTGTAAATAAAATTCCCATTTAGTGGCTGTCACCGGACCATAAGTCATCTCCTTTTCTATCAATAACATCTTTTTTTGGTGCCACCGGTTGGCCTTCAGTTGAGTATTAGTTTTATCAGAATTTGGATGGACATCAGTTAGTCATATATCATGTATTGTTGTTCATCTGAGGTTGTATTTACCTTATTTTAAGACCTGCAAAGGAACAGATGATTTTTATTATGTCCTGATATGTAAAACCAAAGAATTCAAAGAGGGTGTACTTGTTTCTCCCATGACTGTATACCATATTGTGGCAGAGGTGTAGTCCTAGCAGGGACTTCTCTCTGCTGGATCACCCAAAATTAGGAGCACGAAAACACCAAGTAAATATCCCACCTCCTCCCAAGCAACTGGATGACACACAGTTCTGGGAGTACAACTGGTTTTATTCCTGCCACACATGAGTTTTATTCATTGCCCCTAGAATGGGGTTTCTCAGTCACAATTACAGGGCTTTTCTTCCCAGGATCCTCTGTGCCTGGGAGATAATTGCGTGAGAAAAAGCTATAACTTAATTATCTCTCAAGTAGAGAAAAATCTACAATATTTTAATACATCCCAAAAATCAATTTTAATAATGTCAGAATGCCAGAAAGTCATATCACTGAATAGCTTGGATCTAAGCACACACTCTGCCAAAATATCATTCAGATCCCTTTGGTGGTTCAGGAACGCCATTCAAATGAAGTTTTGACCAGTTGGCCATGAGGTGATGCCCCAAAACAGTTCCAGAGAAAACAAGGCATTGACCGGTCATCTTTCGGGGGTTCTCACATGAACACTGATGAATCCATTCCCTGGATGTTAGGGTACGAATGCTCCCCCTGCTTGGTAGTTTATGCCTCCGAACACCATTCTCCTAACTGTTGGATGGGCAGCGGTACAAGTTTCCCGGCTGTTTCTAGGGACGCGTATCAAAAAATAGTTCCACGCCGTCGAGGACCATGTACCGCTGCCCTCATTTGGCAGACAAAATGGCCAGTAATTGTTTGAACATGTAAATTTGGTTATACGAATGGTGGCCACACAGAGAAAGCAATTGTACAAATAACCAATTAGTGGTTAACAGCCAGGGGTGGTCGGTGATTATGAAGGTGCAAACAAGTGAGGGAGTTCGGTAAATGAACGTGGCATACTGACAGGTGAACAAGAGGGAATAAAAGTATATTTGAGTTCTCCATTCTGCTACACATATGACATACCCCATATTGTACAGTTAGATGATTACATAGGCTGGAAAGAAACATGCATCCATCCATCAAGTTCAGCCTTCCTCACATTTGTTTTTGCTGTTTATCCAAAAGAAGCTAAAAACCCCAGTCTTATGTACTTTCCACTTTTGCACCATATTAGGAAAAAAAAATAATTCTTGACTCCAGAATGGCAGTCAGATTTCTTCTTGGATCATGAAGCTGTTACCCCACATATAAAAAAAATGATATCCCTTAATTATGGTTTCATCCCATTGCTCTTTAAACATCTTTACATACTCTGATAAAACCACCTCTTCCGGCAGAGAATTCCACATCCTTATAGTTCTTACTGTAAAAAAACCTTTCCTTAGCTTTAGACTAGATCTCCTTTCTTCCAGTCTAAATGCGTGACCTTGTGCATTATGTATACGCCTGTTTATGAATACATTTACAGATAATTGCTTGTATTGGCCCCCAAATATACTTGTATCATGCTATTATATCCTCTGTGAGGCACTGTTTTTCTAATGTAATAGATTTAAATTTGTTAACCTTTCTTCCTAACTAAAATGTTCTATTTCTAGTGCCATAATATCCTTCTTTAGCACAGGTGCCAAAAAGAGGTAAAGTTATATTTTTATACTAATAAATAATGTCTCTTTTTCACATTACAATACCTTACTGGCCTTAGCAACTGCTTATTGTCATTGATTGACATTTTTTTTTTCACATTGTTGCCTAGTTTGTTTTCTATAACAATCCCCAAATTCTTCTCGTGTATTGTAATCTCTAATTTAAAGCAGATCGCATCCATTGATCAATATTTATACTTACTTCTTCATAGAATGCAATTTAATTTGACATTACCTATTTTTCGAAAAACCATGCTGAATTGTGCTAATAACGATGTTCTTTTTAATTAGTTCCTGAAAAGTATCCCTTAATAACTATTCAAATACTCTCCCAGCCACAAAGTTAAGCTCACAAGTCTTTAATTTCCAGGCAAATATTTTGAACTAACTTCTTAGTTAGTAGTAATTTATGGGGTAATTTGAACAGTCAAACTTCTAAAGTGCTCTGAAATATGGAATAGGCCCATTACGTCCATCTATCAAAATCTAAATGTAAAATCTGAAATAGCCAAGTCTCTTATATGCCACCGTAACCCCACAGAGAATCTATCACCAACACACTGGATAGTGCAGAAGCTCACATGTGAAAAATGCCAAGGATGCTCCAATTGTGTAGAACTATTCACATTTTTTGTTTGTTTTTTAATTACAAATATCTTTAAAAACTCTTTTTTAAAAGATATGAGCTCTTAATTGATGAAATTCACAAAAATGCTTATTTACCAAGATCCTGATTATCTCTTAGCTTGCTTCCACATGACTCTGGTCATGTGAATCCTCCAGACCTTCTTCCTCAGCTGAACATTGTTCCTTGTAACTATTGTCCCCCTCATTCACCACCAATCAATAGTGGAGTCTACCCCAACCCCATAGGTGTCGGATTCACTGTTTAGTATATGAAGCCCACAATGCAGAGGAGCAGTGAAAGTAGATGGACCAGGTTCACCATACAAAAGGGGTCAAACAGAAAGAGTAGTCAAATGTGCAAAAGGTCAGGACAGGCGGCACAGGTTCAGAGACGAAGATTCAAGTAGTAACTGAAGGTCTTTGCACAATCAGGAGCACAGTACAACTGAGTAAGGAGTCAAGGGCGTGTGGGGTTTAAAAAAGGAGAGTCTTCCTACTGTAGCTCCTCCCTGGTCTCCACCTCCTGTACCTTTAAAAGGCCCTGTTTTGGCATGCTGGCGCCCTATGATTCTACCGAAGCTCTGCTTCTTGTGTGACCGCATGTGGGAATGGCGATGTTCACACAAACAAAGTTCTGCCTCCTGTGTTGCCGTGTTTAGTAAACAGCGGTGTTCGTATGAATGTGAGAGGTCGGCGTGGGTGGTCATGCCAAACGCGCAGTCTGGAGAGTTGCGCTCCATCGTGGCGTCCTCATTGAGTGAGAGGGAGATGTGGCATGGGAGCGCCAGGTAGGTGAGTGTGGGAGTGAGGGCCTGATAATAGGGTGGGAACTATTAAATAATATTAAGGGGGAACCTAATATCCCCCCACCCATAGGCGGTGAGTGTGGGCTATAATTATAATAATTGTGAGGACCTAATGTGTCCACATAACTCCACCTAAGGATGGCAGGAGACTACTAACAAGCTATAGAAGGTGAGTGAACATACTCTTATCCACCACCTTAAAAATGGTTTTGGTAAGGGGTATCCAAGCTACTAGTTTCTCCCAAATAAAAAGTTCCTCCTAAATAAAAAGGAGTTTAAGCATGCATGGGATAGGCATAAGGCTATCCTAGCTATAAGATAAGGCCAGGGACTAATGAAAGTATTTAGAAAATTGGGCAGACTAGACAGGCCAAATGGTTTCAATGTTTCCAGCCTAGCCCCTCACTCTAATAATAGCGAGGGGGCCCAATAAATGTAATACTCATAAAAAATTTATATGCTTATCATGAGATGTTTTATTTCCTATTAAAGCTTTTTTCTTCAGTCCCACAAGTGGCCAACACCCAATAATTCCCAACATTACTATTAAAAATCATATAGACATTAAAAATTAATCCATATGAGCCCATGAAAGGTTATGCATAAAATGAGCTTGCATGGCAGGAAAAGCCCTCAAGGGCTTTCAAATGCTTTGCTATCTCCATCAGAGTTCTCTGACGGGCTAGTCTCGCTTCTCTCAAGACATGCGTGGGAATATTCCCCTTCTATATTTTATTAGTAGTCCCACCCATGGCCCTTAGGTTGGGAAAATATGCCCACCTGGTTATTATAATTGTAGCCTCAACCTGCTACCCATTGGAAGCATTAGATCCCCACCTTTATGATAATAGTTAAAGAGACACTATAGTCACCAAAACAACTTTAGCTTAATGAAACAGTTTTGGTGTATAGCTCATGCCCCTGCAGTCTCAATGCTCAATTATCTGCCATTTAGGAGTTAAATCACTTTGTTTATTAACCCTGGTCACACCTCCCTGCATGTGACTTGCACAGCCTTCCTAAACATTTCCTGTAAAGAGTAATCTAATGTTTATCCTTCCTTTATTGCAAGTTCTATTTAGATGTTCTTATCCCCTGCTATATTAATAGCTTGCTAGACCCTGCAAGAGTCTCCTGTATGTGATTAAAGTTCAATTTACAGAGCAAGAGATAAAATTGTTTAAGGTAAATTACATCTGATTGAAAGTGAAATCAGTTTTTTTTTTCATGCAGGCTGTGTCAATCAGAGCCAGGGGAGGTGTGTCAAGGGCTGCATAAACAGAAACAAAGTGATTTAACTCTTAAATGGCAGTGAATTGAGCAGTGAAACCTGAGAGGCATGATCTATACCAGGGGTAGGCAACCTTTTAGCAGCACTGTGCCGATATAGGATTGTGATGTCCCGTAGCGTGCCAGTCCTATTTTTTAAAATTACGGTGTGTATGCTGCCAGATTCTGCTTGTGTTATTTATACTGCAGTTACTTCGGATTGTTGTATTTGTATGTATATGAGCTATTATATTGTATATATTCATGAGTAGTTTGTGGTATTGTGTATGATACATATGAATGTGGGCTGTGTATGGGGGCTGCTTGTGGAATTGTGTGTGTGGATGGATATGTCACATTGTGTGTTTGGCAGTGTGTGTATGTGAGGGGCTGTTTGGGGTATTGTGTGTGTGGATGGATATGTCACATTGGGTGTTTGGTAGTGTGTATATGTGGGGCTGGTTGGGGTATTGTGTGTGTGTGTGTGGATGGATATGTCACATTGTGTGTTTGGTAGTGTGTGTATGTGAGGGGCTGTTTGGGGTATTGTGTGTGTGTGTGTGGATGGATATGTCACATTGTGTGTTAGGTAGTGTGTATATGTGGGGCTGTTTGGGGTATTGTGTGTGTGTGTGGATGGATATGTCACATTGTGTGTTTGGTAGTGTGTGTATGTGTGGGTGCTGTTTGGGGTATTGCATGTGAGAGGCTGCATGTGGGGTTGTGTGCATGTATGTGGATTGTTAGCGGGTTACGTTTGTGCGGATTGTATGTATGTTTGCTTGTGGGCTGTTCGTATTATTTGTATGAGGGGAGGGTTATTGTGCATTTCTGTGTAAATCTAGCAGTGTGGGTGGGTTCCCTGGGTTCCAGTGGGGACCAGGCTGGCCAGGTACAGGTCAAGTACAGGAGCTGCTACAGCAGCTGCAGGCTGCTCTACTTCAGTGTGGATTCCCATTCACAAGTGCTGGGAGGAAGTGATCTGAGATCACTTACTCTATGTGCTGCAATACATAAATTGAGGATTGTCCTTCACCACCTTTTCGTATTAGCAGATATCTGAAGTTTCACTGGGACTCCTGATAGGCCAAAGCCTGTTTGGCTGTAGCAGCCTTGAGTGCCGTGCAAAGACACCTCGAGTGCCGTGCATGGCACTAGTGCCGTAGGTTGCCTACCCCTGATCTATACACTAAAACTGCTTTATTAAGCTAAAGTTGTTTAGGTGACTATAGTGTTACTTTAATAGCCTCCACCAGCCGTCTATAGGTGGACACTATGCTCTTCATGTGTATTTTGTTCAATGACCCCAACTGCATCTGATCGATGGGGTCTGTGGAGATAAGAAGTCTCCCCATTTAAATTAATGGGTTGGGGGAGGGGGTGACAGGCTATTATTTCATGTTAAGCTCCCAGCTGATGCCCATAGGTGGGGACACAGGCTAGAGCTGTGCCAGGACCCGCTGTGTTTTTATTAGTGATTAAGCAGTTAGAATATAGGAAGAATAATTTTCATTGTGAAAGCAATGATAATAGTTTCCTTGTTAACAGATATTGCATAATCTCATGGGTGGCTTGCGATAATGTCATCCATGCTGCTACATAAAATCTGTCTCCAAGCAATCTAATCTTATCCTTCTCCTAGCTGAAGTAACCAAGGAATATCCTCCCCCAGGGCTCATTATTTCTGGTAATTCTACTAATGGAAAGGAAGGTTTGCCACAAAGATAGTTATGTGTCACAAGAGAAGTCATTGGCTCATATTGATTTGCTGTATCCCTTTGGCAACGATACTTTTCTGTGTCAATAACATAAATAAACAAGTAGATAACAATCCAAAAGCCAAAAAACTCTTCATTTCAGCATATCCATAAATTCTAGAAGCTATTTCAAAATTTTAGCCATGATTATTCTTGCTTTATGTCACATGTTCCATTAAATGTAAATAATGTATAGAACAGTGCCCGTTACTGTCTACTAATGGAAGGTAGTGTGTATGAGTGTACATGCACGTGTGCAAAATTGCTAACTATTAAATATGTTGCTGGTTGGATCTCGAAATTCTCTTTCTACATAAACTATTGATTTTATTACGTTTGAAAATTGCTTTTATAACATTTATTCTAGAGATGGAAATATAGTAGTAGGAAACTACTGTGTGGACAGTTTTGCTTGCTGGGCTTGAGTCTTTTAGCAACTCAGATTACAGTGTTATTATGAAACAATGTCTTACATGATTTTTTTTTTTTTTAAATTAATGAAAAATTGGCTATATGCAAGATATAAACACTCCATTCCATTTATTTCCTAGGTATGTTTTCTCTGTTCTCTAAGCAACACATTGTGAACAAGCTTGCAAAATATAAGAATTACAATGACTAATTCTATATGCATGAAATTGAAAAACATAGCTAGTTAGCATACATTGTATTTGGAGTTGTTACTAAGCATTAAGCACTGCTTAGTGAATAGGTCATATGAGTGAAAATATGGCTGCTTTGCAGGTAATATGCTGAGATCTTAAAATAGTCTGTTATGGTAATTTGCATAAAGATGTATTCTAATGAAATGCTAGTTCGAACTGTAATGTGTATTTAATTCTTCTAATAATAAGCAGTTTAAAGCTCTACCTTGAAGTCTGGTTGATATCTGTCACTCTTCTGACCTAATTAGACACACATTGAAATATATTGAATTTTCTCATGCAGTATTTTAAATGCTAGTGTGTTATGGTTCAGTACAAATTGGGGTTATCAGCCCCAACTTTGTGCCTGTCTGTTTTTTGTGGGTTTTTTTACACAACCTTTGTGTTCCTCAGCTCCTACATCTGTCACATCCTTTCCTTCAGCTTTTAGGTCAGCCTTGTCTATTTATTGTAAACATAGGCAACCTTCTACACTCCAGATGTTATGGACTACATTTCCCATAGTGCTCTTGTAGCCATAATGCTGGGAAAGCATCAAGGGACGTGTAGTCTATAACGTCTTCCTTAATATGTTTTTAAATCTCCATGTCTTTCAGCCCTCTCTTGTGACTGTCATGCAATCCATGTGTTCAAGTGTCAGCTATCCTACCCACAGCCCCAAATAACCATGTACATCAAATAGTTATAGCTCTCTCTTAATATGAATATTTTCTCTCACCAGCCACAGATCCCCCATCCAAATCAAGGCATCCTCAGACGTCAACCATATATCTATCCCAGACAGCTCGTTCACTGTATTGTCAACCTTTCATTTCAAGTAACATTCTCCATCTCTATTTTGGGTATTATCCCTCCTTTTCCCAGCAGATTAATTTTCAGTCCATTTTCAGTTGAAACTAACCATTTTTACCTAGGACTAACTTATTTTTCCCCTTATTACTGAAAAAAAGGGAAAACTCCAGGAGATTTTCTGGGGTATGTATCTAGTATTTCACTAATGCTTCATATATTAATGTTGAGATTTCTGAGACAAATCTATAACTTCAAAACTTAGCACTCTGACATCAATATGCATAGTCCTGTTACTGTCCAATCAGAGATCAAACATTATTAATATTGTTTTTTTTTTTTTTTTTTTGCATATAGCTGCATTAAATGGTAAGTTTTTTTTATTTGTGCGAATAACATCTATAAGAGATATACCAGCAGGGTTACTGAAGTGAACATTGCATAGTTGTTGTTATTGTTGTTGTCTAGGTTGAAAAAAGACTAAATCCATCATATTCAACCATGAAGGTCATTCCTCTATGCTGTTAATTCAAAAGAAGGCAAAAAAAACTTAAAGGGACACTATAATCACCTAAACAACATTAGCTTAATGAAGCAGTTTTGGTGTATATAACATGCCCCTGCAGCCTCACTGCTCAATCCTCTGCCATTTAGGAGTTAAATCCCTTTGTTTATGAACCCTAGTCACACCTCCCTGCATGTGACTTGCACAGCCTTCCATAAACACTTCCTGTAAAGAGAGCCCTATTTAGGCTTTCTTTATTGAAAGTTCTGTTTAATTAAGATTTTCTTATCACCTGCTATGTTAATAGCTTGCTAGACCCTGCAAGAGCCTCCTGTCTGTGATTAAAGTTCAATTTAGAGATTGAGATACAATTATTTAAGGTAAATTACATCTGTTTAAAAGTGAAACCAGTTGTTTTTTTCATGCAGGCTCTGTCAATCATAGCCAGGGGAGGTGTGCCTAGGGCTGCATAAACAGAAACAAAGTGATTTAACTCCTAAATGACAGTGAATTGAGCAGTGAAATTGCAGGCGAATGATCTATACACTAAAACTGCTTTATTTAGCTAAAGTAATTTAGGTGACTATAGTGTTCCTTTAATTGTGTCCATTTCCAATAATGTCACAAAAAATGGAAAAACTATTCTTCTTGATGCCACGATGACATTCGTATGTCTCCTTGGATCAACTACCTGTTTACATACATTTAAATTATATCCTTGAAAAAAAGCATCCAAGCCTTTTTAAAATATATCTATATAATCTAATAGCACAATGTCTTTAGGCAGAGAATTCCACATCTTTATTGTTCTTACTGTACAGAACCCTTTCCTCTGCTGTAAATGAAAACATCTTTCTTCCAGTCTCAATGGGTGACCTCTTTCTGATAATAAACAGGTTGGCACATATTGGTTTGTACTGACCATGTATATATTTGTGTAGTGCTATCATATCCCCTCTGAGATATATTTTTTATGTAGAAAACAATTCCATGCCCCTCTATGTCTGTTTCTGTACACCCAGTCCTTGTCTGTTTCTGTTCCACATGCCTATTTCTGTAACCCCTTCAGCCCTTGTCTTTTTCTTAACCCCCATGCCTGGTTCTCCCCCCCAGAACTTGTCTTTCTGCCAACCCTTGTCTGTTTCTGTCCCCTCATGTCTGTTTCTGTACTGTCCAGCTCTTGTCTGTTTCTGTCCTCACATATCTGTTTCCCCCACAGCCCTTGAGGGTTTCTGTCCCACCCTGTCATCCCCCAGTGCCAGCTTACCATCTTGTAGCATGGCCGAGCCGCAAACCGGGGTAGAGGAACTTGTTTCCTACTCCCTGGTCTGATGGGAAGCAGTTTGGCACTCTCTGTGAACATTTTCTGTCAGACCGGCTAGAGGGAAGAAAGTTCCTCTACCCCTTTTCACAGACCGGCATGCTGATATCAGTCAGATCCAGCGCCCTCCAGCGCAGAATAATGTGCATTTTGTATGTCATAGCTGCACTGTAATAAATGTGTGTGCTGGGCATGATGTCTGTGTGTGATATTATGCTATGTGTTGGCTGTGTGTAGTGATGTCGCGAACGTTCGCGAATGGCGAGCTGGAACTTCTGCAAACGTTCGCGAACCGGCGAACCGGGTGAACCGCCATTGACTTCAATGGGCAGGCGAATTTTAAAACCCACAGGGACTCTTTCTGGCCACAAAAGTGATGGAAAAGCTGTTTCAAGAAGACTAACACCTGGACTGTGGCATGCCGGAGGGGGATCCATGGCAAAACTCCCATGGAAAATTACACAGTTGATGCAGAGTCTGGTTTTAATCCATAAAGGGCATACATCACCTAACATTCCTAAATCACAATGGATATGGATTGACACCTGACATATGACATATTGACACCTTGACATATGGATTGACACCTGTCCTCAGAGACCCTGATACACACTGACACAGAGCAGAATAGGGACTATTCCCCCTACATAGGGTCACTTGGCAGATAAGGATTGACACCTATCCTGAGGATCCCTGATACACACTGACACAGAGCAGAATAGGGACTGTTCCCTCTGCATAGGGTCACTTGGCAGATATGGATTGACACCTATCCTAAGGATCCCTGAAACACACTGACACAGAGCAGAATAGGGACTGTTCCCCCTACATAGGGTCACTTGGCAGATATGGCGTGGTCGTGGGAGGAGGAGGATGACTTTTACCTCTTCCCCTTTTAGATTCCCGTTGTGCTGTGACATCACCCTTATACGCTGTGTAAAGCATACTTTTTAATTTATTTTGCAAATGCTGCATCCTTTCCCACTTGTAATTCAGTAACATTTCCGCCACTGTCTGCTTATACTGAGGGTCTAGTAGCGTGGACACACAGTACAGGTCGTTCTCCTTCAGCCTTTTTATACGAGGGTCCCTCAACAGGCACGAAAGCATGAAAGACCCCATTTGCACAAGGTTGGATGCCGAGCTACTCATTTCCCGTTCCTTCTCCTCACACAGAGCAGAATATGGACTGTCCCCCCTACATAGGGTCACTTGGCAGATATGGATTGACACCTGTCCTCAGAGACCATGATACACACTGACACAGAGCAGACTAGAGACTGTTCCCCCTACATAGGGTCACTTGGCAGATATGGATTGACACCTATCCTAAGGATCCCTGATACACACTGACACAGAGCAGAATAGAGACTGTTCCCCCTACATAGGGTCACTTGGCAGATATGGATTGACACCTGTCCTCAGAGACCATGATACACACTTAAACAGAGCAGGATAGAGACTGTTCCCCCTACATAGGGTCACTTGGCAGGTATGGATTGACACCTGTCCTCAGAGACCATGATACACACTGACACAGAGCAGAATAGGGACTGTTCCCCCTACATAGGGTCACTTGGCAGATATGGATTGACACCTATCCTAAGGATCCCTGATACACACTGACACAGAGCAGAATAGGGATGTGGAATAGCACCTGGGTAGCTGGTGGGGTGCCCTTGATGTGGAGCAAGACGCAGCAGCAGAAGAGGACTCAGCCGAGGAGGTTATGGAAGAGGATGGAGTAGGAGGAGTAGAGGAGGTGGCAGCAGGTCTGCCTGCAAGTCGTGGCGGTGTCACCAACTCCTCTGCAGAGCCACGCATTCCATGCTTGGCAGCCGTCAGCAGGTTTACCCAATGCGCAGTGTAGGTGATATACCTGCCTTGACCATGCTTTGCAGACCAGGTATCAGTGGTCAGATGGACCCTTGCCCCAACACTGTGTGCCAGACATGCCATTACTTCCTTTTGCACAATCGAGTACAGGTTGGGGATTGCCTTTTGTGAAAAGAAATTTTGTCCGGGTACCTTCTACTGCGGTGTCCCAATAGCTACGAATTTTTTGAACGCCTCAGACTCCACCAGCTTGTATGGTAAAAGCTGGCGGGCTAGGGGGGCGTGTCCTAACTACTGAAGCGAGAAGTCGCCATGCGTACGCCAGGCATACCGTACGCAACATGCAGGAGGCAGAGGGAATCCTGGGTCAACTGGGTCTCCCCCCGGAGTCGCTACTCACATCGAAGCCTCCAACAAACTCCACGCTCCCTCCATATTGGGGCAACGCCGAGGCCGGGACATCATGTGCAACTTGAATGGAAAACGGGACTAACAGGTCGACCCTGCTTACGGAGACTCTCAGGTCATTGATCGTGTCAAGAGGAAGGGAACAACTTCAAAAATAGATTCCTGGCAAATTCTTAAAAAAAACGTGCAAACATGAATCCTGAAAGTACAGAAAGACAAAACCACAAGAAGAATTTTTTGAAGACGACAAATAGCTATGTGATATAATGTAAAAACATGTTATTCACCAGATAAAAAGAAAACAACCGACTTTTTTTGCAACTTTGCTAGTTTTGCATTGAATTTTTTAGCCAGTAATTCCTTTAGATATTGCACTGAATATAGTGAACTCTGTAGTATGTCACTTTTAGTTTGCCAGAAAAGCTAAATAATAGTTTTCACATTTGGTAGATAGCTTGTGTGTGCTAATATTCATACTTGCATTTTGAATTTTAAGGCAGTATTTATTTTTTATAAGCAGATTTTTACATTTTTGTATCTTTTTAAACATATATTTTCCCAAGCCGCTTTGATAGATTAACATTTCTTTATTTTATTAATCAACGTGCTTAATCGTATTGGTGTACTAATTTCCAGTATATCTACAAATGTTTTACATATTTTCTGATTTTAATTGCCATGTGTACCTTTCGTATGCCCGTGTGAAACGTTTTACCATTTAGGGCCCAGAGTGGGGTCATTTAAACAGATCATACCTCGAGTGCAGAGTGCGTTTAATCCGACTCGTTAATGTTAGTTATTCACTAAGCTTAGTGAAAAAATAGTTCGCTTAAAGATGTTTTCGATTCAAGTTCTTGTGCCCCACAGTTCAAATTAACATTCAAATTACAATTCATGACAGATCACACAAGTGAATAGCCCTGCCAATGTCGTCTCAGGATTTTTATGTTATCTAAGAAGAAATAAAAATGCATATCAACGAAAAATGCTTTTCCTAGCTGTTATGGTATTGAAAGCCAGCTGTGATTTCCCTATGCACAATTAGCAATGCTAACTGCTGTATGACGCCCCCTAGCTGTGTACACATAGTTTAACTTTTATAAGTATTATTCCAACTAGGTACTACTATACTAATCATCAGTCAGCTGTTAACTACTTTTCAATGCTTTTCCTGTGCCTAGTCAGGGTAACAAGAACTTTGAATATTTTATACTATAGTTAGCGATGTTACATTTGTATTCAAGTGTCGTAGATCAGTTAGATAAGCCAGTGCCTAGATTGAATGCTCCATAAAGTTTATAACGCATTATGCCGCCAAGGTTTCATTAGACCTGCTCAGTTAAACTAGGACCACATTTTAATTGTATACTCAGTGTAATGTGTAAACGTGGACAATCTCGACATAAATAACTAAAAAATGTGCACGGATTTATGAAAACCCCATTGTTAAAAATGTTGATGATCAGGAATGCTATTGGGGCACCACACGCCTGCTGTTATGATTTTTTGCACTGCAAAAATAAAGAATAAAAAAATAAAAAAAAAGCTGGCGGGCTAATAGTTCGGACAAACCAGCTGTCAGACGCTGGGCAAGGGGGTGATTTTCTGACATCGGCTTCTAATGCTCAAACATGTCTTTGACAGACACCTGACTGTGGGCAGATGAGCGGGAACTGCTCAAGGCGAGAGACGGAGTGGCGGCTGGTTGAGAGGGGGCAAGGAGGACAGCAGTGGTTGACGTGGCTGAAGATGCTGGACCAGGAGGAGGATGGCGGCTTTGAGTTTGTGTGCTGCTTGTACTCATGTGTTGATCCCATAGGCATTTGTGATGTGCGATCATGTGCCTACGCAAAGCAGTTGTACCTAGGTGGGTGTTGGACTTCCCACGACTCAGTTTCTTTTGGCACAGGTTGCAAATGGCATCGCTGTTGTCAGAGGCAGACACACAAAAAAAAATGCCACACTGCTGAGCTCTGCAATGACGGCATTCTGGTGGTGGACACAGCATGCATTGATTGGCGTGCTGTCGGGCTGACCCCGGGTGCCGATGCATGCTGTCTGACTGTGCCACTAGCTCCTTGCGACGACCTCCCCCTGCTTCCAACTCGTCTCCTCCTCCTCCTCTCTGTCTCCCCATCTGAACTTTCGTCCTGTTCTTCTTCTTGCCGAGCGGGCACCCACGTGACATCCATGGACGCATCATCATCATCAACCGCTTTACTTGTATCTGACAACTCAGCAAAGGAAGCAGCAGCGGGTACAACATCATCATCATCACACCGTACGTCCATGTGTGTAATGCTGCCTGCCTGAGACATAGACCAGATTTGAGTGGCACTGTTCAGTGACAGAGGTTGGCAGAGTACACGCTGTAGGCCTGACACACCCGCTTGAAGACAACTAACTGCTATTCAATCTATAACAGTGAAAAAAGTTTTTTGTTTTTAAATGCACGCTATTGTGACACCAGATATGAGTGGCAAAGTGCACTTGCAGATGTTGGCAGAGTACACGCTGAAGGCCTGACACGCGCTTGAAGACAACTAACTGCTATTCAATCTATCACAGTGAAAAAAGTGTTTTGCTTTTAAATGTCAAGCTTAAGCTATTGTGACACCAGATATGAGTGGTGGCACTGGGCAAGTGGGCACAGTATCCACTGTGAGCCTGACACAGAAGCTGGCAGACAACTAACTGCTATTCAATCTATAACAGTGAAAAAAGTTTTTTGTTTTTAAAGGCACGCTATAGTCACACCAGATATGAGTGGCAAAGTGCACTTGCAGAGGTTGGCAGAGTACGCGCTGAAGGCCTGACACCCAGACGCCTGCAGACAACTAACTGCTATTAGCTTACAGTGAAAAACTTTTTTTATTTTTAAAGGCACGCTATAGTCACACCAGATATGAGTGGCAAAGTGCACTTCCTGAGGTTGGCAGAGTACACGCTGAAGGCCTGACACCCGTTTCAAGAAAACTAACTGCTATTCAATCTATTGCAGTGGAAAAACTTTTTTCTTTTTAAAAGCACGCTATTGTCACACCTGATATGAGTGGCAAAGTGGACTGGCAGAGGTTGGCAGAGTACACTCTGAAGGTCTGACACCCGCTTTAAGGACACTGACTGCTATTAGCTTACAGTGAAAAACTTTTTTATTTTTAAAGGCACGCTATAGTCACACCAGATATGAGTGGCAAAGTGCACTTCCTGAGGTTGGCAGAGTACACGCTGAAGGCCTGACACCCGCTTGAAGACAACTAACTGCTATTCAATCTATAACAGTGAAAAAAGTTTTTTGTTTTTAAATGTCAAGCTTAAGCTATTGTGACACCAGATATGAGTGGTGGCACTGGGCAAGTGGGCACAGTATCCACTGTGAGCCTGACACAGAAGCTGGCAGACAACTAACTGCTATTCAATCTATTACAGTGAACACATTTTTTTTGTTTTTAAATGTCAAGCTTAAGCTATTGTGACACCAGATATGAGTGGTGGCACTGGGCAAGTGGGCACAGTATCCACTGTGAGCCTGACACAGAAGCTGGCAGAAAACTAACTGCTATTCAATCTATAACAGTGAAACAAGTGTTTTGTTTTTAAAGGCACGCTATTGTCACACCAGATATGAGTGGCAAAGTGGAGTGGCAGAGGTTGTCAGAGTACACGCTGAAGGCCTGACACCCGCTTGAAGACAACTAACTGCTATTCAATCTATAACAGTGAAAACATTTTTTGTTTTTAAATGTCAAGCTTAAGCTATTGTGACACCGGATATGAGTGGTGGCACTGGGCAAGTGGTCAAAGTATCCACTGTGAGCCTGACACAGAAGCTGGCAGACAACTAACTGCTATTCAATCTATTACAGTGGAAAAACTTTTTTTCTTTTTAAAAGCACGCTATTGTCACACCTGATATGAGTGGAAAAGTGGACTGGCAGAGGTTGGCAGAGTACACTCTGAAGGTCTGACACCCGCTTTAAGGACACTGACTGCTATTAGCTTACAGTGAAAAAAGTTTTTTGTTTTTAAAGGCACGCTATAGTCACACCAGAAATGAGTGGCAACGTGCACTTGCAGAGGTTGGCAGAGTACGCGCTGAAGGCCTGACACCCAGACGCCTGCAGACAACTAACTGCTATTAGCTTACAGTGAAAAACTTTTTTGTTTTTAAAGGCACGCTATAGTCACACCAGATATGAGTGGCAAAGTGCACTTCCTGAGGTTGGCAGAGTACACGCTGAAGGCCTGACACCCGCTTGAAGACAACTAACTGCTATTCAATCTATAACAGTGAAAAAAGTTTTTTGTTTTTAAATGTCAAGCTTAAGCTATTGTGACACCAGATATGAGTGGTGGCACTGGGCAAGTGGGCACAGTATCCACTGTGAGCCTGACACAGAAGCTGGCATAAAACTAACTGCTATTCAATCTATAACAGTGAAAAAAGTTTTTTGTTTTTAAAGGCACGCTATTGTCACACCAGATATGAGTGGCAAAGTGGAGTGGCAGAGGTTGTCAGAGTACACGCTGAAGGCCTGACACCCAGACGCTTGCAGACAACTAACTGCTATTAGCTTACAGTGAAAAAACTTTTTTCTTTTTAAAGGCACGCTATAGTCACACCAGATATGAGTGGCAAAGTGCACTTGCTGAGGTTGGCAGAGAACACGCTGAAGGCCTGACACCCGCTTGAAGACAACTAACTGCTATTCAATCTATAACAGTGAAAACATTTTTTGTTTTTAAATGTCAAGCTTAAGCTATTGTGACACCAGATATGAGTGGTGGCACTGGGCAAGTGGTCAAAGTATCCACTGTGAGCCTGACACAGAAGCTGGCAGACAACTAACTGCTATTCAATCTATTACAGTGGAAAAACTTTTTTTCTTTTTAAAAGCACGCTATTGTCACACCTGATATGAGTGGCAAAGTGGACTGGCAGAGGTTGGCAGAGTACACTCTGAAGGTCTTACACCCGCTTTAAGGACACTGACTGCTATTAGCTTACAGTGAAAAAAGTTTTTTGTTTTTAAAGGCACGCTATAGTCACACCAGATATGAGTGGCAAAGTGCACTTGCAGAGGTTGGCAGAGTACACGCTGAAGGCCTGACACCCGCTTGAAGACAACTAACCGCTATTCAATCTATAACAGTGAAAAAAGTTTTTGGTTTTTAAATGTCAAGCTTAAGCTGTTGTGACACCAGATATGAGGGATGGCACTGGACAAGTGGGCACAGTATCCACTGTGAGCATGACACAGAAGCTGGCAGACAACTAACTGCTATTCAATCTATTAGAGTGAAAAATTTTGTTTTTGTTTTTAAATGTCAAGCTTAAGCTATTGTGATACCAGATATGAGTGGTGGCACTGGGCAAGTGGGCACAGTATCCACTGTGAGCCTGACACAGAAGCTGGCAGACAACTAACTGCTATTCAATCTATTACAGTGAAAAAAAATGTCTTTTTAAATGTCAAGCTTAAGCTATTGTGACACCAGATATGAGTGATGGCACTGGGCAAGTGGGCACAGTATCCACTGTGAGCCTGACACAGAAGCTGGCAGACAACTAACTGCTATTCAATCTATTACAGTGAAAAAAAAATCTTTTTAAATGTCAAGCTTAAGCTATTGTGACACCAGATATGAGTGGTGGCACTGGGCAAGTGGGCACAGTATCCACTGTGAGCCTGACACAGAAGCAGGCAGGCAGGCAACTGCAATTAGAAAAAAAAGCAGACTGATGTTCTAGCCCTAAAAAGGGCTTTTTGGGGTGCTGTTCTTACAGCAGAGATCAGATGAGTCCTTCAGGACTGTAGTGGACACTGAATACCCTAGCCTAGCTATCAATTTCCCTATCTAATGAGCAGCAGCTACACTTTCCCTCCTCTATCTAAGAATGCAGCTTCAGAATGAATCTAAAATGGATGCTGTACAGGAGGTGGGAGGGTCTGGAAGGGAGGGTCTGCTGCTAATTTGCTGGAATGTGTCTGCTGACCGTGAGGCACAGGGTCAAAGTTTGCTCAATGATGACGAATAGGGGGCGGATCGAACCGTGCATGTGTTCATCCGCCGTGGCGAACGCGAACACGCTATGTTCGCCGGGAACTATTCGCCAGCGAACAGTTTGGTACATCGCGAAACACACAGTTACAGACAATCACACAGACACAGGCAGGAAGTCACACAGTTATATAGACACAAACAGATGGTCACAAACACACACAGTTACAGGCAATCTCACAAATAGACAGAGGCAGGCAGTCACAAGGTTACAGGCAGTCTCACACACATTCAGGAAGGTAGTCACACACATACACAGAGGCAGTGACACACTCACAAATATTTGCAAATGCTGTTACAAGGAGTCTCACACATACAGGCACAGGCAGTAACTGGCAGTCACACAGAGGCAGACACACACACACACACGTTTGCAGGCAGTCACACACACAGATAGACAGTCACGAACACACACAGATACAGGCATACAGTCAGACACAAAGTTACAGGCAATATCACGCACATACACAGTAACAGGCAGTCACACACACTCTTTTCATTATAGGCATCCCTTAAGCTTTGGTGCCCTGTATGGCTACACGGCTCACACACCAATAGCATTGACTCTGTCCACAAAACCTCTGAACGTGTCCTTTCATATCTGGAAAGACATTAGTAGCAGATCCTTTAAGTCCTGTAAGTTCAAGGTGGGGCCTCCATGCATCGACTTTGTTGTTCCTGCCCAACCCACATATGCTCAATCAGATATGAGATATGGGTAATTTGGAGGTCAAGGCAGCACCTTTAACTCTTTTTATGTTCTTCAAACCATTTCTGAACAATTTGTCCAGTGTTGCAGGGTTAATTATCCTGCTGACAGAGGCCACTGCCATCAGGAAACGCCATTAAATAGTCTGCAGCAATCTATAGATAGGTGGTACATGTCAAAGTAAAAAACAAAAGCTTCAAAACGGATACTGTTTATCCCTAAAGAATCAGGCTGAGCTGAGTAAACATACAAATACAATCAGACTCTACATCTATTCCATTAGCATGAATGAATGAGCATGGATAACTGAAATAGTATACCAATAGCTGTGCTCAGGAGAGGATACCCCCATAAAACATATAGCCAAGTCGGAAAAATGATAACCATGAGGATGATCACTCGATATAACCAGCTGTATGAAACACCTCGTAGGGGGAGATGAGTATGGTTAGCATGTCTTGAGTGTTAAGTAAACATTGTGTCTTCGTCATAGATTTTGTAACAATAATAATTATTGCTTAGACATATACCAGGTACAATGGTCACAAAAAGTGAATGCTTCGGATAGTGAATAGCCTGTGATAAATCTGTGCCTTATGAGGACATCCCTTATCCAAAAAGCCTATGCTTCTACATATTGGAACAGAGATATACCTCCCCCCTACACTTCCTGGTAACACACGAAGGGAACTGGATATAATACCGGTATTTGTCTTACCAGAATAAATCAGAACGTTAGTTTTCACCAAAGATGAAGCTTTAACGCTAATGATACAGCAGACCGCTTATTATAAAGCAGCTAGAATATGAATGCATGCTAACTCTTAATACAGTGGCTCAGTGTAGCGCTTGTCAGGACCCCTAGGGTCCTATTGGTATAGTATTTCCATTATCCATACTCATTCATTGATGCCAATGGAATAAATGGTCCCTTGTGCAGAGTCCGATTGCATTTGTATGTTTACTCAGCTCAGCCTGATTCTCTAGGGATAAACAGTACCCGTTTTAGAGAGAGCAATTGTTTTGCTTATCACCATAAGGCACTATTTAGCAGATCAGCCCCTACCTGCCAGGCTTTTACTGTGTAGCCATTAGGAATCTACCTGTTTTTATTTATTACTTATGCACATAGTTTGGTTTTCCTTTTTTGTTTAGAATTTATCTTATGTATTTATTAAAAACAAAGTTTAGTTAATTGTATCATTCATTCTTCAAATAAGGGTACATTACGCCTTAGTATCAACTTAGCCCCCCTTCAAGGTGCCCACTCCTATAGGGATATAATATACTATTTCCCATGTCTCCTGAAAATCGCATTTTAAGTTTATAATTCATAGTGAATTAGTTCACTTTGTGTTACGCCCCCCATTCAGGTGATAAATCAACATACCGTATATGCTCGAGTTTAAGCAGACCCGAATATAAGCCGAGGCCCCTAATTTTACCCCTAAAAAAATGGGAAAACTTATTGACTCGAGTATAAAACTAGGGTAGGAAATGCAACAGCTACTGGTAAATTTCTAAATAAAATTAGATCCTAAAAAAAATTATATTAATTGAATATTTATTTACAGTGTGTGTATATAATGAGTGCAGTGTGTGTATGAGTGCAGTGTCTGTGTATGAGTGCAGTGTGTGTGTATGAGTGCAGTGTGTGTATGAATGCAGTGTGTGTATGAATGCAGTGTGTGTGTATGAATGCAGTGTGTGTATGAATGCAGTGCATGTGTGTGTATGAGTGCAGTGTGTGTATGAATGCAGTGTGTGTGTGATGCAGAGTGTGATGCAGAGCCTTGGTGGGGGGTGGGCATTTTTATTATTATTTTTTAATTATTATAATTTTAATATTAATTTATTTTTTGTTATAGTAATATTTTTTTTTTTTTTTTTTTTTATTATAATTAATATTTTATTATTTATATTTTTATTTATTTTTTCCGTCCCCCCTCCCTGCTTGATACATGGCAGGGAGGGGGGCTCTCACTCCCTGGTGGTCCAGTGGCATTGGCAGTTCAGTGGAGGGGGTCTGGCAGGAAGCACTTACCTCTCCTGCAGCTCCTGTCAGCTCCCTTCTCCTCTGCGCCGGTCCGGTCAGCTCCCTCTGCAAGTTCCAGTGTAAGTCTCGCGAGAGCCGCACTATGACCCCGCGGCTCTCGCGAGACTTACACTGGGAGCTGACAGAGGAGCTGACCGGACCGGCGCGGAGGAGAAGGGAGCTGACAGGAGCTGCAGGAGAGGTAAGTAAGAGCTCCCTGCCAGCCCCCCTCCTACACAGCCCCCTGTCTGTATTATGGCAATGTAAATTATGTAAATTGCCATAATACAGACATTTACTCGAGTATAAGTCGAGTTGGGGTTTTTCAGCACAAAAAAATGTGCTGAAAAACTCGACTTATACTCGAGTATATACGGTACATTGCTCTTTTTTGTCATGTCAAAGTAACATCCACATAAATGCAATATTTTCCAGCAGAGCATAACGCTGTCTCTGCTGGCTTGCATTATACCCACGGTGCATCCTGACGCCATCCCTTCCCAGGTACATACCGCCAGCCAACCATCTGATCTAAAAGATAACATGATTTATCAGACCAAGCAACATTCTTCCATTGCTCCATGGTACAGTTCTGATGCTCACATTCCCATTGAAGGCACTTTCAGCAGTGGACTTGGTCCTCATTGGCATTTGGACCAGTCTTCAGCTACGCTCCCCTTTTTCGCAGCACACTGGGATGCACTGTGTTCTGACACCTTTCTGTCATGACCAGCGTTAAGTTTTTCAGCTATTTAAGCTACAGTAGCTCATCTGTGTAAACAGACCAGACAGGCTAGCCTTTGCCCCCAACGTGTATCCATAAGCTCACGACTGGTTAACCAGTTGTCCTTCGTCGCACCACTTTTGATAGGTACTAACCACTGCATACCAGGATACCCCACACGTCTTGCCATATTAGAGGTACTCTGACCCAGTCATCTAGCCATCACTATTTGGCCCTTGTCACAGTTGTTTACATTTTTTCCCTTTCCCATTTTTTCTGCTTCCAACTCATGAAATTGAACAACTGACTTGCTGCCCAATATATTTCACCCCTGCTGCCTATTTGCTGCCCAATATATCCCACCCCTTAATATATATATATCAGTGTAATGATATAATCAATGTTATTTACTTCACCTGTCAGCTGTTGTGGTTAATTAGTGTAATTCAGAGTGATACATTAGTTATCAAGGTCAGGTAAGTGTAAGTGAGACTTGGTTAAGAATATGACCCAAGGCCTCTAAATGTTGAGATCTCTCTAGCAATAAAGAAAATAGATTTCCTCTAAAGATTCATTGTTGTGGGAGGTGTAAATGAAAATGTTTAATATCATGAAGTATGTTAAGTATTTTGGATAAGTTGTCTTTGGCTTAACAAGAAGGTACAAAACCTGATTAAACCAAATATGGATATCATGTTTTAAGCAAGCACATGCACTTACTGCATATGGGCTTCATGACTACATACAATAATTATATTTACATTATGTTTTAATGCATTTATGGGATACTACATTTCTAAAAATGCCTAATTCCCATTGTTTGAATGTTTTCTAAAATACTGCAAAAAAAATAAATTTGTGTATATATATATATATATATATATATATATATATATATATACAGCGAAACAAAAACCTGCACTCACCCTTAATTAATTCCAACGCCGGGTACATGCGCCAGAGCTCCAATAGACACAAATATCAAAAAGGAATGGCTGCTCACCGGACTTAAAAACAAAAAAAAATATTGAATAATGTTAGAAATCGACCAGTCGATTTTTAACATTATTCAATCATTTTTGTTTGTTTTTAAGTCCGGTGAGCAGCCATTCCTTTTTGCTATTTATATATATATATATATATATATATATATATATATATATAAATAAATGTGGAAAGGATAGCACTCTCAGGACTCCAATATAAAATTTAACTTTTAATTGTTAAAGTAAAAAATCGACGTTTCAGTCTGCTAAAACCCGGAAAAATGCCCAATCTAATGCACCATCTAAATATAATGCCCATATACCCATAAATGGAATATAGAAAAATATAAAGGCAGAGCAGGCATTTGAATCAATCTGACAATAAGACAGAACAGGGTTTTACCCATTATATATATTGTGTATATGCCCCTTAAGCTGTGCTTTTGTTTTATTTTATGTAATTTTAGTTGCTAGGGACGCTTTGGTCACATAGCAACGTTCTCCCAATCAAGCTGCATTTCGGCCGATCACGTGACGCGGTAATGACGCCGTCGCCACGTGATGACGTCACGCACGCACACGTGACTGACGGCGGAACCTGCGCATTTTTTGGACCGGGCAGACAGGGAGTAGGAGTTTATTCCGGTGGTGGGTAAGTTAATTGCTGGTTCTCATATTTGTATATATGTGTGTATTTGGCTCTTTATGTGTTAGTCCTGATGAAAGTCTGTGAGTAGCAGACTGAAATGTCGATTTTTTACTTTAACAATTAAAAGTTAAATTTTATATTGGAGTCCTGAGAGTGCTATCCTTTCCACATTTATTTACATTTTGCTGGACAAGCACCGGGCAAGTATATTTCTAAGTATATTGAGTGCAAGATTTTTTTCTATTTTTATATATATATATATATATGTATATATAACCAACATTTTGTAAAGATTAAGATGTAGTAAATTAAAGATGAAGATTAAGTAAATAAAAAATGTAAAATGCAATACCTAAAATTGTATAAATGTATTAATACATTTTTTTGTTTCTAGAATAATGCCTACATTACTATATAACTTAAAATGCATATTCCCCCCACCCCAAAAAAAAAAAAAATTAACCCATTAGCGTTTAATAAAAACATATCTAGCTTGTGAAACATAATACTAAGTGATCTGGCAAAAGCTAGCTCAGGAAAACCCGTTTTGATTTTAGCTTGCTTATTGTGAAACTGTTTCTGTATGGTTTCTCCTGCAGTTAATGGACTTACATTTTTAATGTAATTCATGACTTATTTAACTATTGTTTGTGAATGTATTCCTAAGCATTTCCTGAGCTAATCAGTCGCAATTCAGGGCAACATTTGGGTCTCATTCAACCCATTTCAGATGGACTTCAATTTAGAGATAGGCTTGTGCAATTTTTAATTGAATTTAATTAAATGTGGAAATGTATACAGTGGAACCTTGGAACTCCAACTTAACCCGTTCCAAAAGGCTGTTCGAGTTCCAATTTGTTCGAGAACCGTATCAAAATTCCCATAGGAATGAATGTACATTTTATTAATCCATTCCAGACCCCCAAAAGTACAGCATTTTAACACAAATTGTACTGTTTA
The DNA here is from genome assembly GCF_036172605.1 of Pelobates fuscus. NCBI lineage: Eukaryota > Metazoa > Chordata > Amphibia > Anura > Pelobatidae > Pelobates > Pelobates fuscus. The sequence continues at coordinate 277,932,412 of NC_086321.1, forward strand.
ATAATGCATCCATAAAATTAGATAGAAAGGAAATAATAAACACAATGTACAGTAAATGAAATGAAAATGTCACTTCACTTTACCTGTAATGATGAGAGTTGATGGCCTAAGTAGAAAGGAGAAGAGCTATCATTGTTTGGATGGAGAGTCGCCTTCCGTAATTACAATAAGTAACTGTTCTGGCGTTCTTTCCCTTCATCGTTTCACACCACTGACACCTTTTTGAGGCACACTGGACCTTTTCTTCACTAAAACTTGTCTATTGAGACTTGCTGTTGCCTATGTTTTAAAATGTGTCTAAAGTGAGATATAGCATTATCATTAAACATGTCTGTGGCATGACTTAAAGCAGCTTTATCAGGGTGATATGTTTCAACAATTTTGCTCTTTAACCCACTTCATACACATTACTTTGGTCAGTGCACTAGGGCCATTTTCCCTTCCCTCGTCCTCCTCTGAAGACAATTCCTCAGATGCCCTCGTCCTCCTCTGAAGACAATTCCTCAGATGCCCTCTTTTGCTGCTCCCTCTGAAGGTCTTGGAGTTCTTCTGTGGTGAGTTTGTTCTGGTGATCCGCCACTAACTCCTCCACATGTTCATCATTCACCTCCAAGCCCATTAATGTCCCCAGAGACACAATATCCTGAACAACAGGAGCATCCTGTTCAATGCCCTCATTGACTCTTTCAGGGACAGCCTCTGGCCTACAATTTCCTCCAGGCTGAGTTCATGTTCCTATAAGACCTCCCCCCCAACATGCTTTATCTATGAGGTGTTAACAATGTAGGATATTACAATGATTTTTCCAAAACTCTCTAAGGGTAAGCTCTGTGTCTGAGGTTACTCCAAAGCACCTTTGGAACAGTGCTTTGGTGTAAAGCTTCTTGAAGTTTGAAATTACATGCTGGTCCATGGGCTGGATATGAGGAGTTGTATTAAGGGGCAAAAACGTCACAGTTAAAAACTGAACTCCTCCATCAATTCATCCTCCAATCCTGGAGGGTGAACAGGAGCATTATCCATAAGAAGCAGAGCCTTGACTGGTAAGCTTTTTTCTTGTAGGTATTTTTTAACACTTGGCCCAAACATCTCATAAAAGGGACACTCCAGTGCTAGGAAAACAAATAGTTTTTCTGGCACTGCATGTCCCCTCTCCCTCCCCCATCCCATGTTGCTGAAGGGGTTAAAACCACTTCAGTGACTTACCTGAGACCACCGCCGATGTCCCTCGGCGGTGGTTTAGGGTCGGCCCACGCTTCTTCCCCCGCCGGCGTCAGCTGGCGGGGGAGACCGATTGCGCATGCTCGGCTGCCAGCGGGATGAGAGCTAATTTGCATGCGCGGCGCATGCGCACGCGCTTTAGACCTCCCCATAGGAAAGCATTGAAAATGCTTTCAATGCTTTCCTATGGGGATTTTAGCAACGCTGGAGGTCCTCACATAGCGTGAGGACATCCAACGATGCTATAGCAAAACCTGTGCTATAGACCAGGAAGTGCCCTCTAGTGGCTGTCTAGTAGACAGCCACTAGAGGAGGAGTTAACCCTGCAATGTATATATTATGAAAACTGCAATATTTACAGTTGCAGGGTTAAGGGTAGTGGGAGTTGGCACTCAGACCACTCCAATGGGCAGAAGTGGTCTGGGTGCCTGGAGTGTCCCTTTAACCCACTCAATAAAAAATTGCCTAGTTACCCAAGATTTGCTGTTAGCCCTCCACATCACCTGCAATTTGCTCGGGTTCTCCAAGTGGTTAACTAGCAAAGGCTTCAATTTAAATTCCCCACTTGCATTCCCAGACAACAAGAGGTTAGCCTGTCCTTCATTGGCTTGTGTCCTGGAAATGATTTCACCCCCTTTGTTATGTAGGTCCTCTTTGGCATTTTCATCCAAAACAAGCCTGTTTCATCACAGTTAAACACTTGTTCGGGAACAAATTCCTCAGCCTCTACATAGGCTTTAAATTCAACAACAAATTTGTCAGCCCTGTCTTTGTTAGCACTGGAAGCCTTTCCATGTCTCACCACACTGTGTATGCCACTTCTCCTTTTAAACTTTTAAACCACTTTTACTTGTCATGAAAACCTCACTCTCAGCACTCGTTTCTGGGGTGTTTTTCACAAGATCAGCATGCAAATGTCTTGCTTTTTCACAAATTATTGCCTCTGAAATGCTATTACCGGCTAACTGTTTTTAATGTATCCATATCAATAAAAAATGTTTTGCTTCTTCTAGTGTCCAGCTTCTTTGTTTTGTAATCGCTTTCACCCCTCTAGCAACAGTGGCTCCTTTGATGGCATCTTTATTTTTTAATATGGTACAAATTGTAGATTTGGCCATACCAAACTGTATTGCTAGATCAAAGACATGGACACTGCTTTCCTGTTAGAAAATAATATTTTTCTTTAACTCTATTGTCGTTCTCACAATTTTTCTCTTGGGTTGACTAAAATACCCTATTTTAGTCAGCTCTATGTGAAGACTCAGTTAAATGTATTTAAGAGTTAGTGGAGCTCTATTTGAGTTCTGAATGGAACTCTATTTGAAGACTGAATTGAACTCTATTTAAAGACTGAATTGAACTCTATTTGAAGACTGAATGCAACTCTATTTGAACTCTATTTGAAGACTGAATGCAACTCTATTTGAAGACTGAATTCAACTCTATTTGAAGACTGAATTCAACACTGTTTGAAAACTAAGTGGAATTCTAATTGAAGACTGAATTGAAATCTATTTGAAGACTGAACTGAACTATATTTGAAGACTGAATGTAGCTCTGCTGACAATGGAGCTCTGCTGACAGAATGGAGCTGTTTGCTGACAGAATGGAGCTTTTGCTGGCAGAATGAAGCCCTGCTTATAGAATTGAGGTGTTTGCTGACAGAATGGAGCTCTGCTGACAGAATGGAGCTGTTTGCTTAGAGAAGAGAGCAGTTTCCTAACAGAATGGACTGGTGATTCGTCATACTAACAAGGTACCAACGAGTTTACCAACGAGATTACCATAGAGGGGAATGCCGCGTGATGTGTTCGGGTACCGAGGATCGTTCACATACCAAGACATTTTGTACATGAAATTTTTGTTCAACTTCAGAATTGTTCGAGAACGGGACCGTTCGAGTTCCGAGGTTCCACTGTATTTGAATAAAACCAGCTTATCCATTAATATTTTTTTTTCCTTAAATCAGTTCCGTAAATATCTATATAAATGGCAAGAATGTGTAGGTTATTTGCTAAGCTCCAAGATTTTTGAAAGAAAATAAAAAAGTACCTTGGACATTTGTCAAATTGTACTGCAGTTGCCTCCTAATTTAAACTTATACCATTCCAGTCTACCACTGAGTAATAATGGAAACTACAAAGTACAACAGTTCATGTTAATGTAATAATTGTATTATGCTTAATGTGACAAAAATAAAAGCAGTGTTCTTACTATAAACTAGTAAGTATATTTTAAGTAAAAAAACATAATAAGATATATATACCGTATTTTTCGCTCCATAAGACGCACCACACCATAAGACGCACCTAGTTTTTAGAGGAGGAAACCCAGAAAAAAAAATATTCTGAACAAACTGTCCCATAGTGTTTCTTACTATGAGACAGTTTGTTCAGAATATTTTTTTCTCCCCTGTCCCATAGTGTTCCTTACCACCCACTCCCGTCTCCTGTCCCATAATGATCTTTAACCCCCCTCCCCTGTCCCATAGTGATTTTTAACCCCTCCTCCCCTGTCCCATAGTGTTCTTTAACCCCTCCTCCCCTGTCCCATAGTGTTCTTTAACCCCTCCTCCCCTGTCCCATAGTGTTCTTTAATCCCTCCTCCCCTGTCCCATAGTGTTCTTTAACCCCCATCCCCTTGTCCAATAGTGTTCTCCCCTCCTCCAATAGTGTTCTCACCCCATAGTGCCCCCCCCTCATCCCATATTGTTCTCCCCCCCTGTCCCATAGTGCACTTTCCGTCTCATTGTGTCCCCACCTCCCCTTGTCCCATAGTGTCCCCCTCCCCTTGTCCCATAGTGTCCCCCCCTCCCCTTGTCCCATAGTGTCCCCCCCTCCCCTTGTCCCATAGTGTCCCCCCCTCCCCTTGTCCTATAGTGTGTCCCCCCTCCCCTTGTCCCATAGTGTCCCCTAATTACTTACCTGTCTTGTAGCGTGGGCCGGCTTAACAGCGCGCACCGCGGTACAGGAACTTCAAACTTCCTTTCAGTCCCGCCGGAAACCGGAACCTGAAATTGTTCCTGTACCGCGGTGCGCGCTGTGCTGCCAGCCCACGCTACAAGACAGGTAAGTAAAGCTTCACATTCGCTCCATAAGACGCACAGACATTTCCCCTCACTTTTGAGGGGGAAAAAAGTGCGTCTTATGGAGCGAAAAATACGGTATATATATATATATATATATATATATATATATATATATATATATATATACATATATATATATATATATATATATATATTCTATGTATTACTTTTGTATACATACTTTATCTTTATATATAAAAGTATCCCATTTTATAAACAAATGAAAGTTATTATTTCAGTAGTGTGACCTGATAAAATATTTTTGGGTTCTTACTAATTAGTCTCCTCATTTGGTAATATAATAACTATTGAAGCTTGACCATATGGCTCTCTGCAAAACAATATTTACACATGGATAATAATTGTGTAATTGGAAAACATTCTTAAAATTGAGAAGAGAAGCTGTAACGAACTGGTACATAGGTATATTTATTATTGTCATAGAAGTTATACTTTTTAGGTTAGAAATGGTACAGAGCAGCAACATGTTGAAAAACATAGATTAGATTTGAAAGTATGATTCCAATGTACATTTTGAATGTTATTAAAGCAATGTATGCTTCTACCAATGTGCATATACATTCTCCATATAATCATGTAGTTGATGGTATAATTTGATGCATTATTAGTATGTAATAAATTTCCTATTCACTATAAATGGCAATTTCCTAAATATTTTGTTCAATGAGTGGTGGTAGCCATGGGAAACATTTTACTGGTGTAATTTAAAAATATGTAACTGAGTATAATATAATCATTTAAGTAGATCTAAAAGGTCATTAGATTTCTGAATGGCAAAAACAAAATAGTTTCAGCTGAATCCCTCCAAAAATAAAATGTCCAAAAATAAAAACAATTTCAGGAAGGGTACATTTCTGCATATGGCATTTTGGTTTATCTGAATTTTGTAAATAAATAAATAAAAATATATATATACACACACACACACACACACAACTGAATCAGACCAATCAAAAGGTTGCTTGTGGTGTATGTTTAGAGTAGTGCTGCATCTATCAGAGCAGAAGGGTAGTCTATCAAATAGTCAGGAGGGACAGGAGAAGGTAGCTATGTATGACAGTTGAGAATGGACAACAGCTGACAATTGCTGTTGATCAAGAGAATTTCGGCTTCTCCTGAGTTGAGGAGGGTCGCCCACAGAATGTTCTCTCAAAAACAAAAGATAAGAGGTGTTGAACTGAGAAAGGAAATTGAGTATTTCAGAAATTAGAGACTGTGCATGCATCTGAAAAAATAAGATTGAGGGTATTGCCAGTCATGTGTGAGAATCAGCCCACTGGGACAGCCCAAGTGTGACGGACCGCCTTGCATCCCGACCGGGTAACTCTGTCAATTGTTGCTTCCAAGTACTTGTGAGTACCATCAGCACTGCACTGGAACACCATAACCACCATAAACCCCACGAACCGCTGCAGCTTGTTTGGGGTCTCGCCGTCCTACACCCACCCAGGACCCAAGACCAGGATCCAGCTTCCAGTGGGTAGGCCTCTCCTAGTCCAGAGAGCATAGCAGGAACAGAGATTATACTCAGGGGAGTATTGTGATATAGTAATCCCCAGAGTGTATGTAGTTCTCCAATCCCCCAAACATGAGCCAAGACTTCATGAAGGGGTAAAGCATTCTGTTTAATGGAAGCCACAGCTGGCCTTTTATGCAAATCCCCAAGCAAGGTGTACGCCCACATAGACCTTGTTGGGGACAGGAACTCAAAGCTTACAAACCAATCAGAACAGTAATTCAATGTACGACACTACCGTAACAAACATACAGTCTGTCCCACTGCCTGTGAGATAATTGCGTCAGATACTGTATTAACCCAATTATATCCAGGCAGAAAAAAACACATATTTTACAAAACCCCAAAAGTACCCCAAAACACAACATATCCCCAGTACCCCAATGTTACATCCCCTGATAGCCCTGATCTGGGTGAACAACATATCCACAAATCACCCAGATCAGTTCAGAGGTTCAAGAATTTCCTGGAAGTCTTATTTTTGACCTGGAGTACAAACGTACATACTTCACATGAACAGAGCCTTTTAAAGTGCATTGGGCAAGGTATATTGCAGGTCCCATAGTCCTGAGGCAAGAGGCTGGCCAGCAGGCCCCTCCAAGAACCAATGATGAGGTTACTTTCGTCACACCAAGGGAGGAAGTATTTAAATACATTTTGAGGCAACTGAGGTCAAGGAGTGCAAAAGGCCCCAAGAATTAGAGAAGAAATATTACTTGAGAGGAAGTAGGGAGCCAGGCTGCAAAATGGGCAAAGAAGAGAAGAGAGGAACCAGGGGATGGTAAATAATGGCAACTTTTGCAGAGATGGGTATGAACAGGCAAATTGAGTGAACTTCAGATGAGGAAAAAGTGAGGTGTGGGAGTTAGGTACAGATTTAAGGAGCATTGGGGTGAAAGCAGAACACTTAACCCACTTTCAGATTGTCTTGGGTGTGAGTTAAATGTAAACCCTTCAAAGGATAATGAGGCATGGGTAGCCATATCAGTGTGAGAAACCTTTTGAGTTTCAGGTCAAGTAAGTAAGTTTAAGAAACTTGAACCAAGGCGCTACAAACTCCACCATGAGGACCCCCCCACCCCTCTATCCTACTATCCCTCCCCTTCTTTCCCCCCCGACACATCCTAACATCGTTGCTGGAGGAGAGACCATGTCTATCCATCCCCAACCAAAAGAGACCAGGGTCCTTAAACGCTGGTCCACTCTGCAACAATCAAGGTTTCATAATTCAGAAATCTGAATCCTGAGTAAGATATTAGCCATCAGTCATGGCTCTCTTAGTATGTTTTTAATATGTTTTACTATGTTTCTACTATGTTCTTACATTGTTTTTACAACGTTTCTACAAAATGTCCAAAAAATTTACGAAATGTGTAAATAATGACACCAAATAGCGAATATATGCAAACTGAGTAACTGCATACAAACTGAAGACGTCGTATCGTCAGATGCAAACTGGAACATGATCTGTTTACAAACCAATGTCGACTAATGAATATACCATGTAACATATGCTTTAACACACCAGTGTACAACAATGTCATACCAAAAATAAAGAATTAAAAAAAAAAAGAAACTTGAGATGGATAAGTAATAGACAGAAGTTGATTTAGTGATGTTGCACACAGAACGTGCATTCCAGAGAGCAGGACGAGGAGGACATAAAGGTAGAGTTACATGGTGAGATGGTTGTAAGATTGGTGTGGTTTCTAGTGTTATCACAAGATAGGTTAGTAGAGGAGTATGATGTTACACTGTGCTAGTTGGCCTTAAATTTGCATTTTTCTTTGTAGTGCCAAATGTAGCCAGCACTCCCCTGTCTCATTTGCAGAATTATGGACTAGTTCCTCAAATTAGACATTGTTGCTACTTTTATTTATTAATTCACCGCAAATGGGAATTTAAATTTAATAAAAACTAGAGACTTACAGGTAAAAAAAAAAGAAATACAAAAAAGACTGATAAAAGAGCATTTAAAAAAATATATTTTTGTAAAGTTGAATTGCAATTTTAAGAGATGACGTTGAGTTGCAATTTTTATTATAATCTGAACAAAAACAGACAATGAAACAGCTTATTGATTGATAATATCATTAAAAGGTGATATTTTTGGCAAGCTGAGAACTGTTTTCTTTTCTTCCCATTTCCCTATAGCCCTATGCACTCTTTCCCCTCTGCATAGAGGAGTAGAGAACCCTGCCTGCAGGCTTTAATACAGTGCCTGCAGCATGTCCATCAAAGTACTTAGGGAGACAGCCAATGAGCTGCAATCTAGAACAAAGCCTGCAGTGAAGACAAGGGAAGGTGAGGAAAGGAGTCTCCAGTGAAGAGGAGATGTTTGTCCAAATATCTAGTTGGGCCATGTGCCAGGTGACAGGTATTCTTGAGTTGGTCTATGGCTTTGGATGCATAACTTCTTAGTTCTGAGTCCTGACTGCAAACACGATGCTGACAATCTTTTCCAGCCAGAGAGCTTGTTCTATATCATATCTTCTCATGCAATGTTAATTCACAAGCATGCATCCTGGTTCCAGCTGTAAATTATAAGTACCCAATACTGGCATGTAACCAACCAGTATTGGGATAACAGTATTGCACTATAACTCTTTAATAATTTGTTTCTTACCCAAGATAATGTGATCATACAATAATGGAGCCAGATTTACTTCAACCATTTTAACAGAAACAGCCAAAAAAGAATAATCATCTAGTACACCAAAGCAAGAGTTGAGCATGGAAGGCACAATAGTTTTCAATTAAACAGTAATACTATAGGGGATGGAGATAAGGAGGAATGCAATTGAAAAATCGTATGCCCATTGATGTTATACTACTGCACAATGCACCGTCCAGTCCACCTTCTTCCTAACTCTATCAGACAGAGAAAATCGATTCTATCAAAACTGAGCCAGATTTACTTCAAACATTTTAACAGAAACAGATAAAAATGAATTATTATCTCCTACTGTAACCTTGTATTTGTAACATTGAAAGAATGACTAAATAAAGGCAAAGGAACCCAGTCAATGGGATCAACAATGTAAAAATGTGTGAAAAGGTGAAGAGCAATCTTTTAGAAAGTCAGAGACAACTCAGATGCATGGCTAAGAATGGTAAGAGCTATGGAAAAATGGGAAATAGGAAGAACAAAAATAAAATATTTATAAATTAAAAAACCTGAGAATATTTATAAATAAAAAAACCTGAGAAGAAGAAAAAAGTACTGCAAGTGGCACCCAAGAATGTGGATGTTTTTTTATTTAAATGCACAACAGAGGAAATAGAACCAGTGGAAAAAAGGAAAGCTATAAGCTCAGAAACACATTTTGCAAAATGAATGTGTGATCATTTCCAACCCTGCCACATACCTTTACATGGAGAACGTGATGGGCCTAAACCCAATTTGAAAATGGAGAGAGAATTGTTTACAGCGTCTTTTAGAGAGACCCAGCAGTTGGTTCTCTGACCCTTGCAGACATATTGAGTGTTTCCAAAGTTTAAAAGAGCTTCACCATTTCATTAAGATTTTGTATTCTGTTGAGGCACAAAAGATGCAGTTGACACACACTATGTTTAATCTGAATAAGAGCAGACAACGCAGCAGGGCCCTCTGAAAATGGACAATTAAATGCCTGCCCCTTCTTTAAGGACAACCAGCAGTTGGCTCTCAGAATAGGAGAGGGCTGGCAATGGAAGCATTTTCCCTCTAGGCCACTTGCATATAGAGGTTTGAAGATTCTTTCCTCACAACACGATACTAAATATATTAGGTAACTATATTGAATATTTTTGGATCAAATTTAAAAAGATTTAACATAGTGTGTGAAAAATATTTTAATCATTTTGATATAGTGACACATTTTATTTATGGTATATTTCAATATTTAAAAAAAAATAATTTTAGAAGTTTATGCAAAAACATTTTAAAATATCGTAAAATATAAAATCAAGGTCTATATTCTTATACATGTATTATTATTTAATTCCAGTTATTGCAGTGATTGTGTAAAAGATTTAATATAAAATTAAGAAAGGAAGTGGAGTATGATGTTACATTTTGCTAGTTGGACTTAAATTGGCCTTTTTCTTTGTAGTTGCCATTCATGCCAAATGTAGCCAGCCCTCCCCTGTCTCAGACATTTGCCGACTTATAGACTAATTCCAAAAGTTAGGCAAAATTCAACAAAACTTTACTACATGTATTTATTAATTCATGACAAATGGGAATTAAAAGAAATTAAAGCTAGATAATTATATTAGAAAACAAACAGGTGAAAGAGCATTTTTAGATGTTGTAAAGTTGTTGAGGCAAAAGAGATGAAGTTGACTTGTGAATTTTACTTTAATCTGAAGAAAAAGAAAAGGCAACAGCTTAATATTATTATTATTTATATTATGCTAATAAGTTACGTAGCGCTGTGCAATGGGTGGACTAACAGACACGTATTTGTAACCAGACACGTTTGACGCACAAGAACAGAGTGATTGAGGACCCTGCTCAATGAGCTTACATCCTAGAGGGAGTGGAGTATAGTGACACAAAAGGTAAGGATAGGGTAGAAAAGTAGGTTGCTAGGATAGCTTATTGATTGATAAAAATAACAACAAAGGTATTAATGATACTTTAGCCAAGCTGAAACTGTGTATGCGCTAGACTAAGCAACTACAAAAATAAAACATTGTTAATTTGTTGTTTCTTATTTAAAAAGAGAATACACATTTTATTCGCTATGCACCCATTCATTTCTTTTGTGCTATTGATTTGTTTTCTTTGCTTCCCATTTCCCTATAGCACTGCTCACTCACTCTCCTCCTTCTCCGTGGATGAATAGATAATACTGCCTGTGGGCTTCAGTGCAATGCCTGTAGCACTTCCATCAAAGTACTAATGAAGACCGCCAATGATCTGCAATCTAGCACAAGAAAGTCTGAAGTAAAGAGAAGGGGAGGTGAGGAAAGGAGTCTTCAGTGAAGAAGAGATGTTTGATTATATATCTAGTTGGGTCGGAGGAGTTTGTAGGCGAAGATAAGACATTATACCTTAACACTAAAGGAATATCTCATGGCGTTACAAGAGAAAAGAAAGAGCCATTGTCAAAACTTCCCAAACTCCACTGGAATCAATACTTATATATCATCCTATACTTTGAAAGGATTATGAATTCTAATTCAAAAAGACTGGGCTTTTAAACTAGTTTAGAAATATTCTGGTAATGCTTGTAAATCATTGCTTCTAGAGTATGAAACTAAGTATGAAACTAATAACATGTATATGCTTCTAGAGTATGAAACTAATTATATATATATTACCTATACCTATGTATATAATACTGACAAACTACAACTCCTAACTTGCTGCTTTGAAAGATTGTAAATAATTGAAAGATAAGGAGCAGCCTGATGCCTTAAATTCTCCAAACTCATGTGTTTTGACAATTTGACAATTTATATAATACTTTGAGATGTCTCCACCCAGGAAGAGGTAGTATGAATACTATTATCCTATTTATAATAATTACAATTTCAGTCTGTTTGTCTGTTAGACTGACAGTGGCCAGTTTGTATAGGTCTAAAATGCACCTATAGCTGTATCTTTTTTATTTCAATTTAATGTTTATTAGTTTTCATTTTGTTTGTTCGAAAACCATCAGATCAACATGTGCATATACAAGTGGTCTCCACCCCCATCCTTCCCATAATGTTCTCTCTACCCTCCTCCATCTTTCTCTTAGTGGTCTCTCCTCCCCCCCTCCCATCTTTACCTTACTGGTCTCCCCCCCCCCCCCCCTTAGTGCCGTCTCCCCTCCCTTCCATTTTGTGCATCCTGCCTCTTTGTAGAGTGGCTGGGTGGCACAGACCACGGTACAGTAGCTTCTGTTTCATAACCAGGCCGGACTGACAGGAAGTGCTCACTGAGAGAGCTTTTCCTTTCAGTCTGGGCGGGTACAGGAAACAGAGCTCCTGTACTGAGGTCCACACTGCCCAGCCTTACTACACTGAGTGACTGGCAGCAGGGAGCACTGTGTGCTTCCCTCCTGCTGGTTCACTTGAAACTTGTGCCCCCCTGAGCCGGTGTGCACTAGGTGTCTGCCTAAGTCGCCTATAAGACATGCCGGCTCTGGCACTGTGTGCCAGCAATGTCAAAATACTTGAATCACTGGGAACTGATTTTGTTTTCTTGTACATGGTCCTCCAAAGTATTGTCTCTTTCAGATTGTTGTCTAGATTGAAAAAAGAGGAAGGTCCATAAACTGGTAGGATGTAGCTGGTGGTGCCTGTGAAATACCGGCAAGAGATTCTGCGGATTGGGCATGATGTGCCATTAGCTGGACATCTAGGATCCCACCACACAGCTCATAGGATCACCCAAAATTTCTTCTGGCCCAATTTTACCCGAGATGTGCGGGTACTTGTGACACCTGTCAACGGGTAGGTTAGCGGGGGGATCACCCAAAAGCTAGGCTTATGTCTATGCCTATCATTGGGGAACCCTTTTCCCGCATAGCCGTTGACACTGTGGGTCCAGGTAAGAAGTATATTCTCATCGTGGTGGACTATGCCACGCGTTATCCAGAGGCGGTAGCTCTGTCTTATATAGAGGCAGAAACAGTAGCTGATGCCCTGGTTAAGATTTTTACTAATGTAGGGTTCCCTAAGGAGATTCCCTCTGACCAGGGAACCCAGTTTACCATTGTACTCACCCAGCAACTGTGAAAGGTGTGCGGCATTAAACCGCTGCTTAGTTCACCTTATCACCCATAGACTAACGGTCTCTGCGAGCGCTTTAATGGCACCCTCAAGCAGCTGCTGAGGACCTTTAATGACACTTGCGGAGACTGAGAGTGATTCCTGCCTCATCTGCTATTTGCATACAGAGAGGTGCCCCAGGAATCTACTGGGTTCTCTCCCTTTGAGTTCCTCTATGGGAGAAGGGTCAGAGGACCCTTGGATCTCATTAGAGGACACTGGGAGGGAGAGACAGAGCAGGAGGGGACCCCCATAGTACCATATATCCTGGAACTCCGGGACCGCATGGAGAAACTATCCCTGATGGTAAGGGAGAATCTCCAGGTGATTGGGGTGCCCGGCAGCGGGTCTTCCAGGTTGGGCAGAAAGTTTTGTTGCTCAAGCCTGTGAAGACAAACAAGATGCAAGCATCTTGGCAGGGCCCGTATAAGGTATTAGCTCAGGTGTGTGATACTACCTATGTTATAGCCAGCTATGCAGATGAGAGGATTCAGTGATCCTTTCATGTGAACATGCTGAAGGAGTATCAAGAGAGACCAGAGGATGTCGCTGCAGTATGTGCCCCTGCTGCAGACAACCCGAAGAATTTACCCCTGCCCGATTTATTAGCGAGGGACCCCCAGACTGACCTCACTAGTCTTGTACAGCTAGGGGACAGGTTGAGCCCCACAGAGAAAGTAGCTTCTGTGGGAGAAGCAGGCGACGTTCTCCAAAGATCCCGGCTACACTACCCTAGCTGTACATAATGTAGAGACCCCTGGACAGAATACCCTGCGACAGCCCCCCTACCATATCCCTGAAGCAGTCCGAGAGGAGATACAGGAGATGACTCGGCTGGGAGTCATCGAACACTCCGATAGTCCTTGGGCTTCGCCTGTAGTCCTGGTACCTAAGAAAGATGGGACCACCTGGTTCTGTGTGGACTACAGGTGGCTCAATGAAAGGACCACCACTGATGCCTACCCGATGCCCCGGGTAGACGAGTTACTAGACCGTATTGTTAGCGGACACTATCTGACCACCATAAACCTGTGTAAGGGCTATTGGCAGATTACCCTGGCCGAGGATGCTATCCCCAAGTCTGAATTTGTCACCACATTAACCTGTACCAGTTTAAGGTCATGCCATTCGGGATGAAGAATGCTCCAGCTACCTTTCAGCGTATGGTGGATAGACTCCTTGATGGCTTCTAGGAATTTGCTTGTGCATACCTGGATGACATTGCGGTCTACAGTGAGTCCTAGGAGGAACACCTAGTCCACATAGGGATGGTTCTGGACAAGATTCGGGCCTGACCTTGAAACCAGACAAGTGCCATCTAGGTATGGCTGAAGTACAGTACTTGGGTCACAGAGCGGGGTGTGGGAGCCAGAGACCGGAGCCAGCCAAGGTAGAGGCTGTGGCTAACTGGCCCACACCTATCACTAAGACCCAGGTGTTAGTCTCCCTAAGCAGGTTCTGTGGTCTCCAGCTTGGGAAGCCGCGTTTCAGGCATTGAAGCAGGCTCTTGTGAATGCCCCTGTCTTGGCTGCCCCAGTCCCTAACAAACGTTTTCTCGTTCACACAGATGCTTCCATGTATGGACTGGGGGCTGGATGGAGGAGAGCACCCTTTCGCATACTTAAGCCGAAGGTTATTACCTCGAGAAGTAAGTTATGAAGCAGTGGAGAAGGAGTGTTTAGCCCTGGTCTGGGCACTGAAAAAGTTAAGCCCTTATATGTACGGACAGGAATTTCCGCTTATAACGGCACCACAATCCCCTAGTCTAGCTTAACCGGGTCTCCGGAGACAATGGTAGATTGCTGACATCCCTACCACCTCCTAGTCCGGTCATCCCCAAGTTGACCCGCCAAAGGGTCAAGCCGGGTCTGCAGGAGTGTCCCACAATGAGGGAGCCGTGTGACAGATTGCCTGTCCGTACTTCCCCGTTCATTTATTTGTTAATCTACTGAACAAACTGCTGAACGGCCGGCCACCCAGAAGAGGAGTGTGCTGCTGGTTAACCTATTGGCCCCAATTTGAACGTTGTGGTTAACCGCAGACACCTCTTAATTGAAACCATATGCTGGGTGGTCGTCATTCGTATGCCGACCACGAGGCGGCGGCCATCTTAGATGCACAGAATACATCCCTGAAACCGCCAACCTCCATTCTTTGTCATCCGGCATACGAACACCGGTTTGTTCGGGACTTTTATTTCACGAATGGACTTAACCCAGATAGCCATCCCATGGAGCCCTTTGTATACCGAAAGAACAGTGTGAAAGACTTTGGCTCCATGGCAATTGAACTGTGTGTATTGGATCTGAGCGCCATTCGGTAATAATGTTGTCTCAGATCTAGGCTATCTGGGGATACGTTATATGTACTGAATACATTCGGTAGTTTTACAGTTATGAAATGTTATGTATTTTTACTGTATCATTTAAAATGGCGTTTTGCCTCTATCCATGGATATAATTGGATTTCTTCCCAATTATCTCCTGAATAGAGAGGAGGGGTTTGCTTGTACCAAGGGGAGGGTTTATGCCTGAGCCACTGTGTTTGGCTACTGTACAAAACTTGTCGCAGTCTTCCATCTGGTCCCCTAGGGGAGTGTCCACCAAGTGGGAGACCTGCATAAATACCAGGCATGTAGCCCTCAATAAATAAATACAATAAAAAAGGCTGCGCACAAAAATAAAATCCAATGGTTTAGACAAAAAAGGAGAGAATAAGTCCAGCTATTATGTCCTTACAAGTGTCCTTGGTTGTTGAGGTCTTCTACTTGTGTAGTGGTATCACTTAATATGAAAGATAAAAAGGAACAAGGAGTGAACTCTGGAGTGAAGTGCGTACAGCGGTTTAATCCCCGCTTATGGGATATAAAGCAGGTTCCTCTCCGTGAGTGGTTTTCAATTCTCGGGATAAAAAGAAACAGCCAATAGTGCTCACTGTATGGCAATATAAATAAGAATAATAAAAAAATGTACTTACAAAATAAGAGCAGACACACTGCTCTTTGATGACAGCTTGGGTGGATTGATCCCCACCTAAGGATTTCTTTGGGTACAGGAAACTTCCAGGAGTATTCAAGGTTTCTTATAAAACCAGTAAAAAATGATAAAAATAACAATAAAAAGCCAGGGTAAAAAAGAAGTTGTGTGTCTATAAAAAAGATAATTGGCACAAACAAATGACCAAAAAATACTTTAATATATAAAACACAATATTTTTAAATATCCATAACGCGTTTCGTCACACAAGGACTTTTTCAAATGGAATAACATGTTTAACCTGGCAGGTAGATATTATATAGGAACATAATTACTTGAATTTTGGCGCCAAAACTTGGTCCATCCAATCAGAATTAAAAGCACGTTTAAAACTTAAAATACGTTAATAACTTAATAGAAGCTTTGTTTGTAATATAGCAGCATGATTCTAATTAATATAAATCAAAAACGAGGGTGGAAAAGTATAAATTTAAACGTTTCAAAATGGTCACATGACCGGCGTCACTTCCGCATTTCGGAAGTGTAGCCGCAATGCTCAGTGGGAAATGTAGTTTAATTTGGCCGCGAGCGTTAAAACTTAAAATACGTTAATAACTTAATAGAAGCTTTATTTGTGATATAGCAGCATGATTCTAATTAATATAAATCAAAAACGAGGGTGGGAAAGTATGAATTTAAACGTTTTAAAACGGTCACATGACCGGCGTCACTTCCGCATTTCGGAAGCATAGCCGCAATGCTCAGTGGGAAATGTAGTTCAATTTGCAACGGCCGTTTCCAATCACATTAAAACTTAGACATATATTTACCCATAATCGTCTGATGTAAATTCAGGGATAAATTGTAGAAAACGAAAATGCCAAATATTAGTTATGGACAGTTGAAAATGGTCACGTGATTATCGGCAATAGAGGCCGAAATGGTTTATGGGAGATGTAGTTAAAACGGAAGACTAAGAGGCAAATACCCAAAGGGAACTAGTAAAATAAGGGGAATAATATGGGAAGAAAACATAAATATATTATTGATAAAAGGAACAAATACCTTATATTAAAAAGGGGCCAATACTAGTAAAATGAGCAGGATAAATAAAAGATTATAATAAAAAATTGGGTTATTAACAGGTAGCAATAAGACCATGATATATGTAAATTGAATAAATGACAGTAAAACCTTGCTTTAAAGGTACAGGCATCAAATTACATAAATATTTATAAAAAATTATGTAAATCAAAATCTGCATTGAGGCCATGGGGTATAAGAGTCTGAAGTTTATACACCCATTCCATCTCTGTTTTTCCAAGTAACTTTTTTATATCACCTCCACGCCAGGAGGTAGAGCATTTTTTTATACCGATACATTTTAATAGGCGTGGGTCTTTATTGTGCATAATAAAATGTTTGGATACTGTATGGTTTAGGTATCCATTTTTAATATTTCTGCAATGTTCGCTCAGTCTTATCTTTAGGCACCTTGTGGTCATCCCCACATATTGGAGGCCACATGGGCATTCGAGCAGATAGATAACATTTTTCGTATTGCAGCATATAAAATCATAAATATCATACACTTTTTTGGTTTGATTAGACATGAATTTTGTAACTTTAGATGAAATAACATGATCCACAGTTTTACACACAATACATAATTTGCATCTATAAAAACCTTTAGTCTGAGGGAAAAAGGATAGATTTTTTGGAGGAGATTTTTTAGTAAAATTTGTAGTTAAAATTGATTTAAAATTGGGTGCTCCTCTAAAAACAATATTTGGGTGAGCGGGTATAATGGGATTGAGTACCTCATCGTGTTTTAGTATGTGCCAGTGTTTTCTTATTATTTTTTTAACACTGTTGCTTCTATTATTAAAATTAAAAATAACTGGAAGTGATATATTTTCATTATTTTCTTTGTTTTTGTATATCAAAAGTTAATTTCGTTCCTTTTGTTTCACTGTATTAATTGTGGTATTTAGATCTGATTCTGAATATTTTTTTTCCATAAATTTGTTTTTTAAAACCTCTGCTTGTTCATTAAAATCTATGAGTTCTGAACAGTTTCTACGGAGGCGTAAAAACTGACTCTTAGGAGCACTCTCTAACCAAGGCTTGTAGTGGCAACTGGATCTGTCTATCGCTGTATTTACACATACTTTTTTGAAGAAAGTTTTTGTCTGGAGTTGTCCTTTATTAATAAAAATATTAAGATCTAAAAAATTGATGGATTGTTTGCTGAATTCATGTGTAAGGATAATGCCTCTATTGTTGGTGTTTAAATGATTAATAAAATCAATAAGATGTTTTTCTGGTCCATCCCAGATAAAAAAAAGGTCGTCTATGTATCTAAAATAAGAGACCAGGTTTGCCCGCCAGGTATGATTGCCCCAGATGGCTACATTTTCCCAGTCAGCCATGAACAAATTGGCATAACTGGGGGCAAACCTGGTCCCCATGGCAGTACCTCTCCTTTGCAGATAAAAAGAGTCTAAAAACCAGAAATAATTATTTTTTAAAATAATATTGATACCTTCTATTATAAAATCGATTTGAATACCAGGAATCCTAGCTTCTTGAGTTAAAATTTCCTTTATAGCTTGGCAACCAATATCATGGGGGATAATGGTGTAAAGTGATTGAACATCACAAGTGACTAGTATAAAATTATTATTCCAGGTAAAATCATTTAAAAATTTTAAAAGTGACATGGAGTCTTTTAAGTACGATTTCATAAGTTTTACCGAAGGTTGGAGTAGGGTGTCAATATATTGTGAGAGGTTGCTTAAAAGTGAGCCTATCCCAGATACGATAGGTCTACCTGGGGGATGTTCTTCGTTTTTGTGAATTTTAGGAAGAAAATAAATAACAGGGGTAATAGGAAATTTATTATTTAAAAAGTTAAATTAATGTTTGTTTAAAATTTTTAAATCTAGACCCTTGTTTAAAAATTTAAGTAAAATAGTTTGGATATTCTTAATGGGATCAGTTAAAAGTTGCTCGTATACATTTTCGTCTTTTAATTGCCTATGAGCTTCATTTATGTACATTTCACTTGATTGGATAACTACTCCACCTCCTTTGTCAGCTGATTTAATGACAATATCTCGATCTTTTTGGAGTTCTCTGATTGCTTGTCTCTCAGTGTTTGTGAGATTATTTGGGTCGTATTTTTTGTATTTAATTTTTTCTAAATCTTTAAGAACAAGTTTTTCAAATAAAATCAAGGGGGCTGATTTGAAATGGGATGGATAAAACTTAGATTTTTCTCTAAGATGCGTATTTAGAAAAGGACTATTTGTTGTTTCAGAAGATGAAGGTAGCGTAGGTGGAGCATGTTCTTCATCATTTTTGCTTATAAAAAATCTTTTCAGTGTAGCCTTCCTAGTAAATTTATTTATATCAAGAAAAGCTTGAAATGAGTTAAAAGAAGAAGTGGGGGCAAATTTAAGACCCTTACTTAAAACAGACAGTTGTGCAGCTGATAAAACTTTTTGAGAGAGATTAAAAATGCCGTTACAGGAATTAGTGGAAGGTGTTATTATCTTTCCAGTCTTTCTCTTTTGTTCACGTCTTCCACTTCGTCTTCCTCTAAATTTAGAGTTCTTTTTTGGGGACGTGATGGATATGGTGTCTGAGCTAGTGCAGGTTGGTGAGTGCGTATCTCTAAAAAATGATCCTCACCATCAAAGTCAGAATCAACTGATAACAGCTGGTATCTATTGGTGTGATTAGGAATAGTAGGTGATTTTGAGTAATTAGAATATTCGTTGTGGTTGTTAGTATTCCTAAATCTTTGTGGTTTTGGTGAGAAATTGAAGCCAGAAGTGTTTTGGTATCTGGGCGATTGGGGTATAGGGTTGTGGTTTTCGTGAGGAAATTTCCTTTGTTTATATGAGGGTAGTTGGTACGTGTTGTTATTGTTTTGATAGGATACTTTGGAAGGGACGTGATTTTGGTGAGAGGACGTGTATTGAGGCCTTATTGTGGAAGGGGACTGGTGATGGGGTCTCCGTGTGGCATAATTACGATATTTAGAGGGTGGTTGGTATGATACATTGTTGTGAGAGTGAGAGTAATTGTACATATGATTTTGGTGGTTAGATCTGGAGGGATAGTTATCTGAAGTATACCTTTTTTTAAGATGGTATGTTCGCACTTGCTTATTAGAGTAGTCGGTTTTGTCTCTGATATATTTTTTGATTTTTAGGTGTTTTTGATCGACTTCAACTTTTTCAATTTTGTTCTGAATTAGTACAGAGTTTTGTTTGTAAGCCTTAGTTTCGGTGAATGGTAAAAGTTTCTCTCTAAGGTCATTTATTTCAATATCTAAAATAGACAGTTTTTTGCTTTTTTTTAACTATTAGAGTTTCCATTAAACAAAAAGTACATAATTCTAGTTTATTATTCCACTCCTCCATGAACTCAAGGTCGTCTTGGTCAGAGGTGGGTAATTTTAGGAGCCTTAATCCACGGGGAGTAATTTGCTCATCTATGTATTTTTTAAAAGTAGCAATTTCCCATTTGAGCTTGATTTCTGTGGATAGAGCTTTTTCTAATTTCATAAATAGATCTTGTTGTTTAGAGTGATGGGGAATTGTTGGTATAGAATTAATTACCTCTGTATTAAATACATTATTGACATCAATTGTATATTTATTCCTGAATTCAAAGATAGACATATCGTGAGAGTTAAAAAGCGGCTGTCCTAAAAGGGAATTCTGGGAGATGATAATAGATAAAAAGAATAAGACAGCGCTAGATAACTTTTTGGCAGCAACCTTAAAAAAAGGGAATCCCTCAGACCCTTTAAAACAAGATAAATAAATACAATAAAAAAGGCTGCGCACAAAAATAAAATCCAATGGTTTAGACAAAAAAGGAGAGAATAAGTCCAGCTATTATGTCCTTACAAGTGTCCTTGGTTGTTGAGGTCTTCTACTTGTGTAGTGGTATCACTTAATATGAAAGATAAAAAGGAACAAGGAACAACCAATGGTGTAGTACGTAAAATTCAGATATAGACGTGAAAAATAATAGTATAAAACTCACATTTACCAGAGCTAATGTCCAGCTCTGGAGTGAAGTGCGTACAGCGGTTTAATCCCCGCTTAGGGGATATAAAGCAGGTTCCTCTCCGTGAGTGGTTTTCAATTCTCGGGATAAAAAGAAACAGCCAATAGTGCTCAATAAATCAGATTCCTGTTTTACCCTCAAGATGGAGCTTGGTCTCATGTTTGGGGGGATTGCTACTTTGGAGTTTTCTTTTGCCTGTTCCAGGAGAGAAGGAGTTCGCATGATTATCCATTCGGGAGTTTGGAGCATCCCCTTGTATTCCGTTCGGGAGTTTGGCGGTCTACAGTAACTGTGCCTATGTCTCTAAAAGGGGGACGATCTTCTAAACGGCGATTTCACTCATTTATGCCGGGAGTGTCTTAACAATGTTCAATAATGTCATAAAAATGGAAAACATTCTTTCTTGACTAGGAAAATCTGATTTTTCCTTGGGTGAACAACCTGTCAATTATATACCCATAAATTGCAAATGAATGCTGGAGGCAGTGTGATTTGTCATGGTATTGCTCATCTAATCTTTATAATCATAAGATACTCCACAACATACTAACTAGAAGTGATATTTTTGTTGCCATAGGAGATGCCCAGTCAACCCAAAAAGTGAGTGCATATTTTGCCAGATAAAATGTTGGTAGTTGCAAGAGTACAAAAGATTAAAAGTGTTCAAATGCTCCAGTTTGTTTAAAAAAATGACAGCAAACCTGACCCCTTTTTTTTTTTCAAATTTGACTTTTATTGTTTTTTTTTTCAAATGGAAAAGGGAGGGGAGATGGGGTACAGAAAGAAAGAAGGATGGTGGGGAGGGAGGGGAGACAACAAATCATAGGACTACATGTCCTTTTTATGCCTGCTCCGACATAACAAGGTGTTTTCGTGACAAACTAGCAACATATCAAGGTTATGCATAATGATTCTTTGGCTCAAGATTACAGAATATTTCCACCAAATAAGTTAGTAGTAAAGAACACATTGGGTTTGACAAGATTTAACAATTAGCCCTGATTGTACCACCTACAGATCAATCAGTAAATCCTCACTAGGTTCATTTGTTAATTAGTAAGTTGTGTAACAGAAAAATAATAGAAAATAATAATAATAATACTAATAGAAGATTTAAATTAAGATCGAGTTGAACTAATCTAAACTTTTAGGGCATGAGTAGCTAAGTCCTGTATGTCGTGTTGTGCCGGTTCGTGTGGGACATAACATGGCAAGGTACTATTTTGTTCCTGTGTTTGTCTGGATGGCGTGTACATATCTGTCTCATATTGTGCCTGTCAGTAGTATAGATTGTGTCGCTTAGCGGTGAAGGCCGTCACAAGTTGGCTTGGATGTGTCAAGTTGGTAGAACGTAGGTATTGCGTATTGTTATCTTCTCGTCATGGGGGTCTTCTCTGATCCTTTGTCTTTTTGTTCGGTATCTTTTTGTTCAGAAGTGTAAGCCAAGGTAGCCATATACTTTCTATTCGTTTTGCTGAGATGTGTGAGGCTGCTGAGAGCAGTTCGTATCTATAGAACTGGTAAATTTTGTCAGACAATTCTTTATGTGACGAGCAATATGTTGTTTTCCAGTGCCCAGCTAGAAGGTTCCTTGTCGCTAGAATGATAATTGTAATTACTTTCTTTGCTGCAGTGTTCCATGTAGTTGGAAGAAGTAGTAGAAGGCTTTCCCGTGGGGTAAGATGTTGCGTTTTGGGCAGTATGGTTGTTATGAGCTTTTGAGTTCTATCCCACAGGGGTCTAATCCTCTTGCAGTCCCACCATAGGTGCATCATAGTTCCTATATGTGACCCGCATCTCCAACATGTGGGGATTGCATTAGGGAATATCTGCTGCAGGCGCTGTGGGGTGAGGTACCATCTGTAGACCATTTTTCTGTGCGCTTCTACATGTGAGAAGCATGAAGTGTTACCCTTGAGTGCATTAAGTGCTTGTAGCCATTCTTCGTCTGAGAGACCAGACAAGCCATCCTTTTCCCATTGGGACACATATGTGAAGGACTTGGGAGGTAGAATGCGGAAAAGAGTTTTGTAGCATAGGGATAGAGATTTGGGTTTAGTGGGGGCCGAGCGACATCTCTCAATCAGGGACGTAGCAATATTTGTCTTTGATCCTGATATTTGAGTTTGGAGGGTTAATTTATCTTGGACAATACTTTTCAATTGGAGGTATGGGAAGATGAAGGAGCTCGGTAGGTTATATTTTTCTTGTAACTCCGGGAAAGCGAGGATCCCGGTTCGAGAGCACACATCTCCAACATAATGGATACCATGAGTTGTCCAAGTCTTTAGTGAGAGCCATGGCGATATTTCTTCAATTGCCGCTAGAGGGGCATGTACGCTATATTTCCCTTTGTCGACCTTGATGGTTAGGAATTTATCCCAAATTTTCATTGTTAGAGACGTGGTAGGGTACCATGGTAACCCTTTTTTCCTATATATCTTCGGTGTCCACAGAACTGTCGTCAAGGATGACGCATTAATTCTGTCTCTCTCCATATCTACCCACTGGAAAACTTGTGGATTTGTGTGGAGTCGTATTGCTGATTCGAGAATGGCAGCTTCATAGTATGTGCTTATCTTTGGTAGGCCTAAGCCCCCTTCTGACTGAGGGTTTTGAAGTAAGGAAAGAGGCAACCTAGGTTTTTTGCTATTCCATATAAACCTGTTCAGAGTAACTTGGAGTGTCTTAAAGAAACTTGTCGGGACTTGCAGAGGGAGCATTCGAAATATGTACAGGATTTTCGGTAGCAGCACCATTTTAATAGTGTGAAGTCTGCCTAGCCACGATAGCTTGACCTGTCTCCATTTCTGAAAGCTAGAGATGCAGGTGTGTTGGAGAGGACTATAGTTTAAGGACACCATTGTCTGTTTGTGGAGAGCTAGTTTCACCCCCAGGTATGTAATATGTTTCTGCCGCCAGTCAAAGCGGAATGTGGTGTGTAAATGTTGTATACGTGTTGTAGGTATGTGCAATGGTAAGGCTTGTGTTTTAGCAGCATTTAGTTTGTAGTATGAGATGTGTCCAAATTCGTGTAGCAAGGACATAAGTTTAGGTAAAGATGCCTCCGGATTGCTCAGGGTTAACAGGATGTCATCTGCAAACATGGTCATACGGTATTCAGTATCTTTGATTCGGATGCCAGTGATGGTTGGGTCTTGTCTGATCTTAGTGGCTAGAGGCTCCAGTGCTAGTATGTAAAGGAGGGGGGATAGGGGGCACCCTTGACGAGTTCCATTTGTCAAGATAAAGGGCGCGGAGAGGAAGCCTGATTGGGACACTTGAGCAGACGGGCCATTGTACAGTGCCATGATCCCTTGGATTAGCTTCGGTGGAAAGTTGTATTTAGTCAACACCGAAGACATATATCCCCAGTGCAATCTATCAAATGCCTTTTCGGCATCTAAGGCCAGCAAAAGGCTTTCTATGCTTTCATCTTCTATGTGGGAGAGTATGTTCAGCAGTTTTCTGGTATTATCCGACCCCTGTCTGCCTTTTATAAACCCAGATTGGTCGTTGTGTATCAATCTCGGGAGTATTGGTGCTAACCTGCTTGCTATTAATTTGGCATATATTTTTGTGTCACAATTTAAAAGAGAGATGGGTCGAAAATTGGCACAATGGGTGGGGGGTTTCCTTGGTTTCGGCAATGTGGAAATATGTGCCCTCAGCATCTCCGCGGGCATAGTGCCCGTTTGGAAGCACCGATTGAAGAGGTTGGTCATTTGTGGTGCTAAAATGTGTTTGAATGTATGGTAGTATAGGTTAGTAAAGCCATCCAGCCCGGGTGATTTTTGTTTTGGTAGGTGGTTGATTATATCTAGTATTTCTTGAGTTTGAAACGGTTGTGTCAACATGTGGCATTCTTCTGTCGAGAGTGTGGGGAGATGGACATCTTGAAGATAATTAACTATATCAGTCTGGTCGGGGGAGTGTGTGTCGCTATTGTGGGCTAAATTATAAAGATCGCTATAGTATCTACCGAATTCTTCTACGACCTCTTGCGGATTAGTGAGCTTTTGACCCTTCTTGTCATGTATATATGCTATTTTAGATTGTATCATTCGCGATTTTAGTTGGGCTGCTAGAATTTTGCCTGCTCTATTGCCTTCCTTAAAAAATTTATGTTTCAGTTTAGTCAGAAAATAGGTTGTTTTCGCTAGCTCCATGTCTCCGAGTTTTGCTTGTAGCTGGAGGATTCGTTTCGTCATAGTGTGTGATGGTGAAGCTTTGTTCGTTTTGTTATAACTGGCTTGTTTGATGAGTTGGCCCCGAAGGACCGCTTTGTGTGCCTGCCAAAGTGTGTCTACTTCTATGTCTGCCGTTTTATTCGTGGCGAAGTAGGTCTCCATGTCTCCTGTAATCTGCGTTACAAATGAATGGTCTCTAAGGAGTGTATCATTAAGGCGCCATGACCTGTTGCCAGCTATTGGGTATTGAGTCATGTACGATATTGTGATCGAAGCGTGGTCAGACCAGGTGATGACATCGATGTCTGCTTTGTTAATCCGTGCCATTTGTGTTGTTGGGATAAGGAAGCGATCTATTCTCGAATACATATTATGGACCAGGGAGTGGTGTGTGTAATCTCTCCCTAGGGGGTGCAGAGCCCTCCATACATCGGTGTATCCGTGATTGAGAAGAGTGTTTGCTATCAGCGAGGTGTTGCGTTGCCTCCGGCGCGTTGTTGCCTGAGCTACCTGCGTGGATGAAGTAGTATCCAATAGAGGATCTATAATAAAGTTGGTGTCACCACCAGCAATAATGTTTCCAAATTTGTGAGCAGTTGCGAGAGATAAAACTTGGTCCAAAAAGGTGTGCTGGTCATTGTGTGGACCATAGAGGTTGACTAATGTGTATTGGGCATTGTTAATTATGCATTGGAGGATGAGGTACCTCCCTTTCTTGTCGCTTAATTTTTTGATCAGTTGGAACGAAACTTCTTTGCTTATCAGGATTGTGACTCCCCGTTTCTTTTTCTTATACGTGCTATGGTACCCTATCGGAAAGTATTTGGACATGAATGTGGGTTTGTGCGTTGTCTGAAAGTGGGTCTCTTGGTAGAACGCAATGTGTGCTTTGTGTCTTGTGTCTTTTGGCCTCCTGAAGTGCGAGACGTCTTTTGTGAGGGGAGTTGAGGCCTTTAACATTGAAAGAGAAGATATTAAGAGCCATACAAGCGAGTTGTTTGGTTGCTTGTGAGCTTTGGACATGCTACTTGGATTTCTGTACCTGTCAGGTGTATGGGCAGGTAGATCACCGTTATATATGGTCCGAAGGTTGACTTTATGTTGAGGCACATATGTATGAGTTGTCTGGTCAGTAGCTAGGCCGTGGGAAGCATGTGGTAGCTCGATCTGTTGTCGTTGGGTGGTTCTGCTGGTGTAACGGGACAGGGGGGGAAGAAAGTAGATAACTTGGATGGGGTTATATACAGTAAGATGGTCTCCATAGTGGGACCGAGAAGTCATAGAGACAATTGAGCAATGAAGCTCGCGTCGGGGGAGGAGTCTTCTGTGGCCCCCTGAGGGGGTAACTCTCGACTTGTATACTCCTGGGGAAAACATTATCTCAAATATTAAGTTTCCCACCTGTAGATTATTAGGACTTGGATGCATGCTAGTTATATGTTACTCGGTTCGCTAGCGGTAATACATTTCCAATAGCTAGTTATAAGATCATAACGTGAGACAGCAATCTAAACATCAATTTAAACAGTCAGATAAACAAGAGAAAAACAGCCGTCCTTTCCTAGATCCCATAAACAGTTTGTCTATCTTGGTTATAACTAACACATATAAAGGTAGTAAAACTCATAAGTGTCATGCTCTGGTGTTATAGGCTCGTGGCAAATTTATAAGCTGCGTTTGCTGGTCAGTGTAGATCAGTGTTTATATTATAAGATCTGTGGGATTGCAGACCCCTAGATAAAACATCACATTGAAAATGGGAAAGTGACATGGGTAGATGGTTGTGAAACCTAAGCAGGTCAATAAAGTGCACGTGGTGGTTGGTATCCACTTGTGCATGGCCTGGTATTATAGTTCCTGCTTGGTGCCCAATCATATTTAGTTCCCACATCGTATGAGGGAAATCGTGTATATTATCTTAGGTTGGGGAAAGGATTCATATATATGACCAGGGGCTGCATATAGGTCCTAGGGCTATTTGATCAGCAGTGTGCTGTGCAAAAATAGCACATAGGTAAGTTACACTTCTTGTGAAGCTAAATAACATTAAACAGTTTAACATAACAAAGGTGGAAGTACCACATCAGTGTGGGGAGAGCCCCATGACCAGTTTACTGGTAAGCTGGGTATTAGGTAGCCCTGGAAGGGTATCATGTGACAGTCACTTAGCTGTGGCTACAGATTGCCAGTCCTGCGGAATTTTCAGCGGTGAAGTGACGGCTGGTTTCTTAGCAGCAACACCGGGTGTGATGTCTCCTAGCGGGATGTTCCATGTGGTCAGGAGCTTTTCCCCGATCTCTGGTGTTGTTATAAGGTATTCAGATCCGTTGTATCGGTCTATGATTTTCGCTGGAAAGCCCCATTTGTATGTTATGTCGGCATCTCTCATGGCTTTAGTAATTCGCTGAAACGACTTTCTCGCTGCCAGTGTAGTTGCTGAAAGGTCAGTGAACAGGTGAATATTATGAAAGGTCTCCGGTAGAGCTGGTTGTCGTCTAGATGCCTGCATTATCTGTTCTTTAGTGGTATAATAGTGTAGTCTGGCGATAGTATCTCGAGGCATAGAAGTTGGGAGATTTTTGGGCCTCGGCAGCCGATGAATCCTGTCTATTAAAGTGGCTTCTTCCGTGAGTTCCGGCACCAGGAGGAGGAATAATTTTTTGGCAAATGAGCCTAGGGCCTTAGGGCCGACATCTTCAGAAATGCCTCGGATTCGGATATTGTTCCGTCTGTCTCTATCTTCATGGTCTGCCAGTTTAGTTATAATAGAGGAAACTTTCGCTTCAATGGTCTCAAAGGCTGTAGACACATTGTTGTGCGCCGAAATGATCTCCTCCATTTTTGTTTCCAGGTAGTCAGTTCGCTCACCAAGTGATTGTAAATCCGCCCGGATTTCTTTAGCTATTTTGGCAAAGTCTGAGGTTAAGGATGTGTTCAATTCATTAAGCATTCTTTGTATGGATGCGTCTGTGGCTGGGACGGCTTTAGCTGAGACAGAGGTAATGTCGCTTCTGTCTGAGCTGGAAGCTGGCGATGTAGGCCTGCCGGCGCCATCTTGGATGCAGCGTGGCGGTGATTGCATAGCCGAAATCTGCAAAGGAGCCGATTTTGGCTTTACTTTTTTCAGAGAGCGTTGTGCCATAATCTCGGGTGACTTCCCCGTCGTAAGTAGGTAAGTTTAGGTGAATATTGCTCTGCTAATCGCTGTTAATTAGTGACTCCCGCACGGAGCTGATCTAACAGGCGTCCGTCTCCATTAGCCGT
This sequence comes from Pelobates fuscus, assembly GCF_036172605.1. Classification (NCBI taxonomy): domain Eukaryota; kingdom Metazoa; phylum Chordata; class Amphibia; order Anura; family Pelobatidae; genus Pelobates; species Pelobates fuscus. Next base: position 277,960,522 of record NC_086321.1, read on the forward strand.
CAGGCCACGCCCCAACCTGACCCCTTTTTAACTAAAAGCACAGTGATCTTAGGTTTTCAATTTACTCAACTCCCTCACATCAACTGACCTAATTTCTAGAATTTCTAAATTCTAGAAGTTCTCCATATTTGACATTGACTCCAAATGCTGTTTGCATATTCCATGCATTATATTTAATGACTGTGTGTTATGTATAAGCTTTGCAAATTATTATTATTCATGTGGATTAAATGTGCAGTCACAAATAGTTTTCGACTATATGTTTATTAGGCTTGAAAACATAAAACAAATGTATGTTAAAATATACAACTGGGCAGATGAAAACATCATAATCCTTGCATGCTACAATCTAGACCGAGTATAAAAGAAATTAAATTGTATCTCTTATTCTATTGGCTACTATAGAGGTTATTCTGTCCTGCCAAATAGTCCCTGCAAGAAATGATGTGAAATACTATGACTGAGTTAAGATAAAATATTACTAATAAAAGCTCCCTGTACATGTGTCGTGGCATGTCTCTGGTGGAAAATGCTATTTCATTTACGGTAAAGATACCCCTGAGAAAGGCTACCAGGGAGGTGCCAAAATGTTCAGGATTTTGTCACTCATGTCCTGTCCTGTTAGGCTATTCAAGTGTATAGTAATTATTTTAGTAAATTTACGCTTTTTTGCACCGTGTCTTTTTTGCTTGATAGTTTTGTATATCTTTTAGTTTAATAGCTGTATATATGTTTGTTATTAAGATTATTTAATAAAGTATTTAATTTTAAGTAGTTATTGGAGTATGCATCCTGATTTTTGTATGGATCTCATTTGCGGAACACAACCATCTGATCTTGTCTTGGGTAACAAAAATGTCCATGTTGTGCGTGATGTCAGAAGAAGTGCTATTTATTTTATCATATTATAGTATGCTCAATTGTGGTTTGTTCCCTGTAAGTCATTTAAGCATTTCTCTCACACTGGATATACAAATTATTTATCTATGGTATATTGGCCAGTGGCTTGTGTAGTCCTGTCCGACTCTAATGCTTGATCGTAGTAGGAACAGTTATATAGGGTGTATAACTCAGCACTGTACTAGCTCTACAGTGTCTGTGTGTGAGGCTGGGCAGGTAGAATTACTTATCATCTGCCTAACAGGCTCCCAAACAGAAATGCCTTACTGGAGAAGCAGTGATAACACTGAGTGATGCACACTATATCACAGATTCTGCAGCTCTAGAGCCAATTATATGAGTGTACGTTCTTGGTAAAAAAAAAAAAATGTAAAAAAATAAAAATCTCCAAATGTCTGCACCCTAAATACTCATTTTACTCTAATTCTATATTTAACTCCTCCAAAAATCAAAATAAACCCATTCCTTAGTCCCATATTTAACCACTAAAACTCTTCACTACAGGGATCATGTATACATGATTTGACTATTAATTAATTTCTGATTAATTTTGTTTGTAATTGCTGCTCAGACAGCAAAGCTGGTGCTACAGTGAGGGGGAGAAGGTATGTGATCCCCTGCTGATCTTGAACATTTGCCCACTGACAAAGAAAGGACCAGTCTATAATTTTAATGGTAAGTGCTTTTAACAGTGTGAGACAGAATAACAAAAAGAAATCTAGAAAAACGCATGTCAAAAAATTTATAAATTGATTTGCATGTTAAAGAGTGAAATAAGTAATTGATCCCCTATCAATCAGATATATTTTTTGGCTCCCAGCTGTCTTTTATGCAGGTAACAAGCTGAGATTAGGAACACTCTATTAAAGCTTGTTACTTATATAAAAGACACCTGTCCAGAGAATCAATCAATCAGATTCCAAACTCTCCACCATGGCCAAAACCAAAGAGTTGTCCAAGGATGTCAGGGACAAGATTGTAGACCTACACAAGGCTGGAATGGGGTACAAGACCATCACCACTAGCTTGGTGAGAAGGTGACAACAGTTGGTGCGATTATTCGCAAATGGAAGAAACACAAAATAACTGTCAGTCTACCTCAGTCTGTGCTCCATGCAAGATCTCACCCCTTAGAGTTTCAATGATCATGAGAACGGTGAGGAATCAGCCCAGAACTACCCGAGAGGATCATGTTAATGATCTCAAGGCAGCTGGGACCAGGGTCACCAAGAAAACAATTGGTAACACACTACGCCGTGAAGGACTAAAATCCTGCAGCACCTGCAAAGTCCCCCTGCTCAAAAAAGCACATGTACAGGCCCATCAGTACAGGCCAATGAACATCTGAATGAAGAGGAGAACTAGGTAAAAGTGTTGTAGTCAGATGAGACCAAAATTGAGCTCTTTGGCATCAACTCAACTTGTGTTTGGAGGAGGAGGAATACTGCCTATGACCCCAAGAACACCATCCCCACCATCAAATATGGATGTGCAAACATTATGCTTTGGGTGTTTTTCCTGCTAAGGGGAATAACCAATAACACTGTCACTCTGCATAAAGAAACATCCAACCAATCATACATCACCTTACATTCCCTTTCATCCACTTCATTGCTGGTGATGTACCTCTAGTTAGAGCTACAGATGCTTTATCTTAGAGTTGCTGGTTCTGTTCCCAACAAGGTCATACTTTTGCAAGTCTGATGAAAGAAGTCCCATTAAGTTCACTAATAATAATATGTAGATTGCTAGATAGACTTTGAAACTAGCGAAAGTAAAATATACACTTTCTTGCAAATAAATGTATATGATTATAATTATACATGTTCATATATACACATATTCACAGATCGTAAACTCATTTTACATAAATATCATCATTCATGCATTGACACTTCAAATACATTCTCACACATATGGACTCACACACTTATGTAAGATGTGTTTATATGAGGGCATATAAAATGGATATAAAGAAGATTTCACCCGAAACTAGTGAAAAATAAAAAATCGCCAAAATCTCCAAAAACATAGATTTGCATAATGGTTAGAGTAACAAATTAAAGGGAATAAATTGAAATTGATAATTTAATTGAATATTTTAATTATTTTAAGTAAGTGATGCTCAACGAGAGTTCAAGATTATGCAACAGATGCTGATTATCAAGATAACCTATTAAACGACCAGAAAGAACATTTCCTGACTGAAAACCTTTAGACTGGCATGAATAGAGTACTATTGCTATGTTCCATGCTGAGACCCCAATAAGGATTAGAATATACGCATAGAATATAAGCTACAAGAAGAAGTCTGGTTATTGTTAAAATTATCAAAATAATTACTATTCGGAAAATAACCTCTAGGCAAATTTTAGAATAGTACACAATAAAGCAACATTATAATGTAAAAGGAAAACTTGATGCTTGAAGTTGCGCCTGGAAAGTTGGCTTGCTCTGGCTGTAGGCCATATTACAATCTCTTCTAGAAGATAGCAAACAGCTTAGAAATGACCCAAGAGAGAATATGCAAATATTATATAAACTGCTGACAATTTTTCTCTTGCATTTATGTTTATTTAGACCAAATCAATATTATATGGCAGCAAGTGAAGAGACAGTAATAATGAAATACATGATTAAATGCATTTAAGAATTCCAGGATTTGCATGTCTACAGGATTATGGCTACTATGTATATTAGAGTTAGGTCCACATATGTTACTTTGGATATGTACTGTAGGTTCTGGACAGTTAAGATATATTTAGGTCACTCAGCTCAAGAAGAAGAGCTTCTGGCTCTGGGTAGAGAACACATGGCAAGTCATAGGCTTAAGTTAAATAAGATTTCAGCCATGTGGTAGGGTAGAGGTTACAGTGGGTACCATAAAAGAGATGGAACAAAAAGGTACACAAGCATAGGTTAGCGTCTTTATCAAATAATTTTTGATTTGGGTTAATTAGAACATGAAGATTTCCCAAACGGTCGGAAACAAAATGAAAGACAAATGTTATACCATGTATCTGTAACTGTTGAATATAGCACTTGACAAAACTTTGAGCAATGTAGCATTTTGTTTTTTGGCATTCTAAAGCCATGCCTGATAATGAAATCAGCTACAATTACTGGCAGATCCAGGGAAGGGCAATGGGGAAATTCCCCCCCCCCCCCCCCCCCCCGAGGCTCTCCCCTGCTGGCTAATGCAGGGCTGGCACTGTCCAAGCGCCATCCCAATCCCAGCAATGTGCCTTCACTGATCGGAGAGCAGAGATCTCCTTCCCCGGTCCGCAGGCACTTTGCTGACAGCCAGGAGGGGAGGGAGAGGACCCAGCAGCTCAGCCTGCAGCTCCTCCGGATCCTTCTCTCGCCACAGCAACGCTCTGGATCTCGCGAGAGTGAACTTTAGCCCTGGAGCTATGGGCTAGAGTTCACTCTCACCATTGCGACCACCAGGGATTCTCCACCGGGCCACCAGGGATTGATAAATGTCCCCCCTCCTCCCTGTGTAAAGGTAAGAAGGGAGGGGAGACATAAATGTATATTTATTTTTATTAAATGAAAAAAACACATTATAAAAAGCCTTCCTACCCTCCACCACACATTCACACACTGCCCCCCTACACACACTGCCCCACACGCACACATTGCCCCCACATGCACACACTGCCCACATACATTGCCCCCATACACACTGCCCCAACACACACATGCACTGCGCCCACACACACATACACTGCCCCCACATACACTTCCCCCCCCACACACATTGCCCCCATACACACTTTTTCCCACACACACACATACACTGCCCCCACACACACATACACTGCCCACCCATACACACATTGTCCCCCACACACGCAGCCCCCCATACACACATTGCCCCACACACACATACACAGCCCCATACACACATTGCCCTCCACACACACCATGTACATTCACACACTGCCCCTCCATACACACATTGCCCCACACACACAAACACTGCCACCAATAAACACACTGCCCCATACACACACACACACACACACACAGCCCCCCATACACACATTGCCACACACAAACACATACATAGTCCCCATACACACATTGCCCCAACATACACACTGCCCTCATGCACACATTGCCCCACACACCCTACACATTCACACACTACACCCCCCCCCCCACACACACACACACTGAACCTTTCACACACACTGCACCTCTCACAAATTGCACCACTCACACACACCACTGCTCCTATGCCCTACTACAGCACCATATCCCAGCAGAACCCAGGTAAGTATTCAAACTGTTCTTAAATAGTTTGGCAACTTGCTCTGGGAGGGGGTTCCGGCACTCCTGGCACCATAACCACTACACAGAGCTGTAGTGGTTATAGTTCATGGATTATTTATTTAAATAATCTACAAGTGCCCCTCCCGAGATCAGGCTCTGGATCCGCCACTGGCTGCAATTAGAACCTTTTTGTAAGGCACTACTGCAAAATTGAATTTAATTTGCATGCTGATTATTGGCAAATAATATATTATTTTTATTAGTAAAGAGTGGAATAAAGTGTCTTTATTTATTTATTTATTTTCCCATTCGTTACACAGCTTGCACTGCAAATAATAATATAAGAATACATAAAATGCTTTTTTACACCTATGACTGCTCAGTATGGCTGCATTACACTGAGTTATGTCAAAGAGTGAAAGATAAAAATCGATACCAGCAAGAGGCCAGAGAGATCAATTTTCACACTGTAACTAAGGACTTATTACGCTCTGCTGAGATGCATAGATCTCTAGACTCATTTCTGGCACATGGATTTAAATTATTGCTTTTGAATATCCTACTTGCTCTTTATAAAAATTGTTCAAGTATTGCGAGCTGTAATAAAATGTTCATACACTGCAGAGCTATAGCTGGTGATCAACTAAACTCTGTGTAAACAGAGTGATCAACTAAACTCTGTGTAAACAGAGAGTTTACTACTGTAAACCAACTGCAAAGGTAAATTAGGATAAATACAACAAAAATAAACTGTTACATAGATCTTCCTTGTTGCTGTTCTTGGCAAATCAAAGTAACTTTTAACAAAGCATGTTTGCAGGTGAAAATGTGAAGGATAGATTTAAAGTGATACTATAAGTGCCAGGAATTCAAATCTGTACTCCTGTCACTATAGCTCCCTCTGCCTCCCTCCTCCCTCATGCCCACCCCCACCGCCTGGGTAAATAAAGGGTTATTTACTTACCTTATCCCAGCCCCGATGTCCCTTGGTGCTTGGTCGAAACTCTGCCCCCTTCTTTGTCCCACGATGTGCGGCACTGATGCGCATGCGTGGAAAATGCACTTTGCACATTAGACCTTTCCATAGGAAGGCATTGAATCAATGCTTTCCTATGAAGAAAAATCTGACGCTGGATCTCCCCATTCAGAGCGTGAGGACATCCAGCATCAGATACCAGACCAAAGGTCCATTTTGACTCAGGAAGCCACTGGAGGCAGACTTAGTGCAACAATGTAAACAACATTGCAGTTTCTATGGACCACTTCAATGAGCTGAAGTGGTCTGGATGACTACAGTGTCCCTTTAAGCTGCTAACATAACTATGTTGGCTCCCAATGTGATGACTCTATCAGTAAGGGTACACCAGCTTATTTCACTCATATTTTTTTATTCTTTATTTTGCACAATGACAAATTAATTGTACAATGGCAAGTATGCACAATCTATACTTAGTGCGCTTTTTGATGCCGATAACTTCATTATTACAATGGTTAAAGGGACACAACAAATATTTGAAGAGTTATTGACCTTAGGTGAAAATGGCAACAAATGCAGCATGATAAGCTCAGTGTTAATCCTAAAAAGTAAGCTCACTCGACAGTTTATATAAGAAGGATTGAAATAAAAATCTCATTTATTAATGATCGAGTATAAAAGCTGCTTATGTAGAATTATATCAGCAGATACCTTCCATGGCCTTTTTAGTAAGTAGCTTGACAGTTTCTCACTCGAAACGTTAGAAAAATCTATATTTATCCACCCATCCTGCTCGTATAGGAAAATTTGCACATAGATGTACATTCTTATATTTTAAATGAAAAAAAAGTCTAGTCTGGCACTGTCATTTTTACAGTACAATATGTATGCATAAAATTACATTTCTTATATGTTCTATATTAACCCCTTAAGGACACATGACGTGCCTGACACGTCATGATTCCCTTTTATTCCAGAAGTTTGGTCCTTAAGGGGTTAAAGGACAACTGTCACCTCAAAACATGTTTTTTTAATGTTTTAATCCTTTCATCAAGTTTTTTTAATTGAAGTATATGTACAAAATGAGAAAACCTCCACCATAAGGATAAGACAGGATTCTTCAGCCATATACATGCCTCTTGGGTCAAGCAGTCATTGAAATCCGACAGTTATCATATTTCACCGCAAACTCGTTGACATCGCATAATTGTCGCACCCTTGTTTTTCCGTTCAAAACTGGTCACAAACAAATTCATTACGTAATCGTTGCATGTGAGCGTGAAATACTCTGCGCACGCGAATTGTCAGTCCTGTGATATGGTGAGATTGCATCTTCCCGCGCTAGTTGTACAGTTAGTCTGTCAGCGATAGATGAACCTGTGATGATGGGTAAATATAAAAACTATTCTGCGGGCTTCAAGCTGCTAGTGATTATGTTTGCTGAACAGTATGAACAGTATGGAAACAGAGCTGCGGTAAGACAGTTTTCAGTGAGTGAAAAGTTGGTGCAAGATTGGTGGAAACTAAAAGCCAAGCAAAAAAAGACAACCCTATCTAGTGCGTTTAGAGGTCCTAAAACAGGCAAGTTTCCACAAATTGATGAAGAAGTGTTTGTGTATGTGAACGAAATGCGGAACAATGGCTGTAGTGTATCGTATGAGATGTTGAGATGTTGCAAATGAAGGCATGGGAGGTAGCACGCAAATACAACAATTTTGTATACGCCAGGAAACTTCATACCCACTTTCTCAAATCTAATGCTGATCAGACTCCAGTGTTTTTCGATATGCCTCTCAACAGCACTATTGCTCTAAAATAATCATCTAATATATCTATTAAAATCAGTGGCAATGAGAAATTACGGTGCACAGTAATGCTTGTCATTACAGCTGATGAAAGGAAGTTACCGGCTTACATAATTTTCAAGGGAAAACAATGCCAAAGGGAATACAATTTCCCTGTGGAATTCATGTACGAGTGCAAACAAAGGGTTGGATGGACTTGGAACTTATGGTGGACTTCATTAAAAGTATGTGGAACGGAAGACCGGGCGCACTACTGAAACAGCCGGCTAATCTCATTTTAGATAGTTTCCGAAGTCACATTGTGAACGAAGTGAAGCAACTTCTCCCTGCAAATAATACAGACCAGGTGGTCATTCCTGGTGGCCTAACATCTATATTGCAGCCACTAGGTGTATCTGTGAACAAACCTTTTAAAGACCACTTGGGCCGTTTCTACAATGAGTGGATGATGAGCAGTGATCATCAATTGACGCCCTCTGTAAATATTAAGAGCCCTCCCTTGGAACTGATATGTACGTGGGTAATTAAGAGTTGGGACCTTATACCACCTTATACCACAAAACGAAATATGAGTTGTGCTGAGGATGGCGCGTCTGATAATTATACAGGTGCAGAATCTTCGGACACAGATGATTAGTACATTTTGTAAGTCATAACACTGTTGTAATACTTGTATTTTGACTATAATACACAAATAAATAACTAATGTGTTGATTTTATTTTTCAGATCAGAAACATGTTTGCTAAACTGTCACGAAGAAGAATGGAAAAAACTAAAATATATCCTAATTTTACAGTTAAGAGTACAGTTTGCTAATAGTTACTTTAAAGTTTAGTTATGTATTTATTTATTTTTGGTAAAAATTATCATCGATAGGTTGTTTTAGACTTTTTTTTTTACTATGCTTATGCCCACTGTTTATCAGGTTACTTGTTTTATCAAAAGGTTGGAGACCCCATGACAAGAGTATGGTATACCTGTCATGATGCCATGGAACTAAGATCCAACCCCCTCCACACTCTCCACCATCAGCACAACACAGTGGACCATGGTGCCTGGCCATCATGGAAACAGGATACACTCTCCTCATATATCATATAATTTATCGGTATGTTAAGGGCTAGATTAAAGCCCCATGGCATCAATCTTTGTTGCTTCACGGAGCTGCACTGCCACGTTTGAGCTGCTGCAGGTGTACCTTGAAGTTGTCTCCTATTTGTTTATGGAGCAGTTGAGTCAAGGTTAAATTAACTGTCTTAACCACTTTAAGTTTAACCACTTGTGTGTCATTATAGAATAAAAAAAATCATACTGGTAGCATAGCAGAGATCTTATTAACCATTGCTATTTTTGATGTGAGACTTTCAGTTTTAGATCAGTGCTGTAATTTGAACTTTGATTTTGCATGTCTAAATCCTGTAAAGTAATGTTTATTGACATGCTTTTGGAATCCTTCCACCAATGTTACCTATCATATTTTGTGTATCACTACACTACAAAAATAAAGGATAAAAAAAACAAAAAACAAGTTAAAGAAAACATCACTTAATTATCGCGTGTATTGTTTTTTCATAAAAGCTGTGCAAAATGGTTGCATGTAATGTCGCAAGCCATAAAGCTTTGCATAATGGTCGCACATCGCATAATGGTCGCACCCCCATTTTTAAAGGGAAGAAAAAGGCCTAAAATATGCGACTATTATGCGGTGAAATACTGTAGTCTCTCCCTGTTTCTGTGCAGGGTGTGGCACTGTGTGACCCAAGATGCATGCATATGACTGGAGGTTTCTGGTAGGGATGAGTTTTCTTATTTTCTTTACACATACTTAATTTTCAAAAATCAATTTCCTTTCAAAACTTGACAAAAATATTATTATATTAAAATGTAATTTCTAGGTGACCGTTGCCCTTTAAGAAACAAAAATGCATTCATGAATTGTTCTATAGGATTGCAAGTATTTTTAATGGCTAAATAACTATATTTCTTTGTTCTTTAGTTAGTATTAAGATTTATGAAGCATATTTAAGCAAATTTCAATGTTTTTTTTTTTTTTTTTTAAATTCTTTATTTTTGCAGTGCATTTGGTGATAACATTCAGGCACTCGGTACCCCAAAGGCAATCCGCGTGCTTAGTTCAAAACAATGAGTGATAACATGGAAAGCGTTAGGGTATGTTAGGACAATGCACTATTTTTTATATATATGAAACAGGTTGAAATCAAGATAGTTAGGCATGGTATAGATTATTTACGTAGTATGCTAGGGTAACTATGCGTATTCAGAATAAAACATACGTGTGATAAGATAAGTTAAACAAGCTATATACTGAGTTAGCAATACATATGTATGTTCATGCTTAGATCATGCGGAGTAAATGTTGTTTAAATTAAGATTCTACAAGACAACAAGGAAGTATATAGGACGGTAGCTTAGTGTTAGACTCATATGATTGCATGCAGGTAATATGCCTAGTTTAAGTAAGTACATGCTTAGGTATGAACAATGTAGTTAGGTATCAACTAAGTAATTTCACCTCTTACTCCCCTGTAGCCACTCGTGGATGGATGCAGTAGATAAGGGTCGAGAGCTATACAGTTAACCCCTTACCGCTGATAGTTATGCAGGAATACACACAATACAGAAATACACCCATTACTGTAAGGCAGACATCATATTGTTATATTTATACTAGGGAGGGTAAAGGCTATTCGGGTCATGCTTAAAAGGTCCCTTTATGTCCGAGAATTCTTGCCTTCTGTGGATTCAGTTTGAACTCCCCGTGGTCTGTTTTTGCTCGCTTTGCGGCTGCTGTGGGCCGGCTAGTCGTCGCTGCATGGGTTGCTGTGTGACATCCTATGTTCTGGATTTGGGCCCCGGGATTTCCAAGGGGTGATGTGGTGCAGAGTGAGGGCTGATATGTTCTGCCGGTCTGATAGTTGCAGGCTTAATGCGTGGTGCCCTGTTTCCCGCCGCTAGTTGTGGGTCCCTCTCCTTACCGGAGCAGGCCCTGGGGAGATAGCGCAGCTAAGCGGACAAGGGCACATGTAGGAGTGTGGGGATAGATGCATGGGATTGGTTGGGAAGAGTCTGTGGGTGTGATTATGTTCTGTGTAAGACAGTGTGGGGGAGGTCTTACCTCAGTGCCACTTGGGATTCGGGCCAGCAAACAGCTTCCTGTCCTCCAGCTCCTGTTTGCCTGGGCCTGCAGATTGACACAGCTTGATGGTTGAGGCTTCTGGCTTCCCTCAGGGCTGCTGCAGCGTGGATGGTGGCCGGCACCTGTGGGAACAATTGGCAAGCATTAATGAGGTATGGCTACCGGTGTGGGCCCCCCCCGCGGCCTACCTCCCCCTGGAGCACCCCCTGCGGTCTCCCCTGCTGCCTCCCGTGCGGTCCCTGCCCCTGGGGGCCGCACCAGCACTGGCAGGCATTCCCACCCGCCTGCCAGGCTCTTCCCTGATCCCACTCCTTGGGCCCGGTTGAGGACTGAGAGCCCGGGCCCGTGGCAACGCCAGGACCGCGTGCCTGGGGGCTCCAGACACGCGGCCTACCTCCAATGCCTGTGATTTGCGGCCTTCTGCGGCCGCGCGCGTGGCACGGCCTTCTGCACGAGGCCTGCTACTGCCGCGCGGCCAGCCGCCTCCATTCCCGCACGGCCTGGTACTCCCAGGCCAGGGATGCGGCCTGGTACCGCGGAAATACTGCCTAGTACGGCGGAAGCAGCAGGCCTATTACTATAAGGCCGGGGATGCGGCCTGCTACCGCCGCGCGGCCTCCTGGTGCGGCTGCCGCGCGGCCTACACACTGGTCTCCCTCCACACCATCCGCCCCGGCCGCCTGTGCTGGATTGCGGTCCGGGGGCGGTGGGCGGCGGATACAGCCATCCGGGCGGCAGGCGGCCGCCCGGCGACGGTCCGGGTCCCCCCGCGGCCCGCGGGGAGGTGTGGTGGTGAGTAGGCCCTTGCGGGCCGCGCGGGGTACATTGGTACCGCCGTTGGGAGTCCAGGGGGGGGTCCCCTTGCCCATCGGGAGCCTCCTCTGCCAGTGAGGAAGGCTCCCAGGGCTGTCTCACCTGTGTCTCCCCCCCCTCTTTCCCCTGTTGGCTCTGTCTGTTCTATCAGGGGGCCCAGCTTACCCTTGGCTGGTCCCCCCTCCTCTTGCCCGGTGTCCTCTTTCCCTCCCCCTCTCTGGTGGTCCTCCCCCCCTTCCCCCCCCCCTTCCCCCCTCTCCTGCTCTGATTTACTCCCTTTCCCCTCCTGTTTCCCCCTTTCTGCTCTATCCCCCCCCCCTGTCCCTCCCTGTCTGTCTCCCCTTTGTTCTCCCCCCCTCTTCCTAGCCTGCCACGCGGGGTCCCTTGACTAAGAGGGACATTTGGGGCTCCGGGAGGGTCGTGGGGAGCATGCTGTGGTCGGTTACGCTCCATGGCGCATATTCGAATGCAACCTGTGTTCAGGATAGCATGGTCGGGGTAAGGGCTCCCCGGGGGTTCGCTGCGTGGTTCAGTGGTCAGGACACTTTCGGAACGCATATCGTCCCTGGGATGAGCTGGGTCGGTGGAGGTACGTTTTGCATTTTAGTCGGCGGTGCAACCCTTCTTGGCCTGGGGGCCGGATGGGCTTCGGCCTCTGGTTTTACTTAGGGCTCGCCTGATGCCTCAGCATGGTGCGTTTTTCGTCCTCTCTGCAATCTGTCGGGATGGGGACGTGGGTGCTCTCGGTGGTGTGGGTCCAGTTTCCCAAGAACGCTCGATTAGCTTACTTCCCAATCGTTTAGGGTGCCCCTGGAGTCCGCTCTGCGGGTCCCCCCTTTGGGATGTGGTACCCATGGAGGAGCGGGGTTGATATCGCCTGATTCCTTATTTACTCGTCTGTTGTTTCCTTCCGGGGGCTGGGTTTGAATTGGTAGCTCGGCGCAGCGGTCTGCGTGGGTGGGGCTGCGGGGCCCTGGGGCCTTACTGACGAAGGCGGCGGTGGAATTGGTCTTCCGGCTGCTGCCAGTGCGCCCGTCGAATTGTTTATCCCGGGCTGGATTTCTGATGGTCAGGATTAGGTGGCGGTGGGCCTCCACGTAAGTTGCTCCCGATGTCGCTTGTGTGTGGGGCCGTCAGTGTCGCATGTACGCACTCTGGCGATGCAGTGTTTCTCTTGGGATAGTGTTTTGGAGTTTCGGGCCCAGGCCTTATCCGGGCACCGGGAGGCGTCGGTGGCGTCGGGGTTTTGGTGGGGCGTTGTGGGTTTCGGCTGCGCTACCCGTGGGCTCTCCGGGGTACGCTGGGCTTTGCCTGTTGGGGTTGCCCTTGGGACTGTATGGGGTTCCTGCTGGGCCTCCTCTAATGCTGGCTTGTGCAATCTGGCCCCCTGTGGCCTTTTCTGCTGGTTTCCAACTGTTTCGCCGCCGCAGCAGGTTGGGCCATTTGGGCTCTCGGGGGTGTGCTGCCTCTTGCCAATACGCTGGCTCTGGCGGACGCTGGTGTTCTTGGAGGTCCCCCTTTCTGGTGGCATGGTAGGCATGTGGTACCCAGCTCACGAACAAGGGGGTGGGTTTTCCCTGGGGACCATCGTGGGGTGATGCTGGCTGCCTTTCACATGTTACAGTACCCTATACCCCGGAGGTACTCTGGTACTCTGGCTCGGTGCTGTTTGAGGCTAGGGGCGGCTGGTCAGGGTTTGTCCGGTGGTTACCGATATGATGGCCGATGCTCTGTCTTGTTCATTATAGAGCGTACTCGGGTGGAGGTGTCACGGGGTCGATTTGTATGGCAGTGGAGGTGTGGTCACTTGGTCCAGCGGTCTGCTGAAGCTGGTCTGTAGGCAATCTCTGGGGCGGCGTGGGGCCCGCTCCAGTAAGGTTGGAGGGTTCGGGACGGATGGGTACGTTTCTTTTTGGGTTCCGGGATTCGACTGCTCATATACATGTTTGGTTCCGTTGAGTAAGCGTTGGAATGGACCTCCTTCAGGTTTCGCAGCTCGATGGCTGTTGTCATTGGGAAGGGTAAGTTGGTTGAGGTTGGCTGTTTCATCGATAGAATCTGTGCATTTCTTGGATGTTGCAGGGTTGACTTTCTGCATCCTCCTGGGGTAGGTGGGATGCATGGGGTTATGGTTGGGCTCCTACCAAGCTGTGGAAGTCTCTACCTACCTCTATTGAAGTCTCATTCCATTTTTGGTCCGCTTGGAGTTCCAGTGGAGAGTGGAGACGTCCAGCCGCCCAAGCTTATCCGGGCAGGCACATGTTCTGGTGATTTCTACTCACTTTGATATTGTGAGTGCAATCTTGTTTCAGCGCATTATCTTTTCTTTTGCGGTATTACACTAGGTAATTTTTTTTTTTTTTTTTTTTTCTGTTCCTGTTTTAGATTATGTACAGCCGTATCTCATTCCCCTCTGTGTCTATGTATATGTTGTAAAAGGTCAGGATCTGGGCCACGACCTTGAGAGGCTGTTGTAACTACACCAGATAAGTGTGGGTATATCTAGATGCCATTGTCACTAATTTGGAGGTATCATATGTAGATATACTGTTTGTATTTTGTCCTGGCAAGCTGTAATGGGTTTCCAGGATGGCCTGTATTATACCGTTCCGATCGGGGGCGGTGCAGGGTTCCGTCATTTGCCTGTTTTCGTTGGGAGTACTGTTCCGTCCCTGGGATTGTTCGGCCTCCTCCCCGGTTTGTTTCTCGGAGATGGGTTTTTTCACCCCCGCGTCCATCTAGTTGGGGTGTTCCTCTTGGGGGCTCGACTTCCTGGATAGGGATGGTGGGGAATTCAAAGGGCATTTATTTTGGTTGGGGGCGGCTACAGACACCGCCAGGCTGGGCGTGCCTGCGCCGATGGTTCAGAGGGCTCGAATGGCGGAGGTTCGGTGGTCTGGCTCCGGCTACGTGAAGGGGGTGTGGCTCCTCCTCATGCAGGGTCAGCTGCCCCGCCTCATGGGGTACCAGGGGTTTTGTCATCCATGGGTGGAATGACGTGGGTCGGTGGTGGTTTAGGACTTGGGTGCTCTTCGATCGGGACATGTTACGCATTATGTTTCTTCCCTGAGGTTCCCAGGGGCTAGGCTGCGCCTATCGCCCTTTCCTGTTGGCAGTGCACTCCGCAATGTGAGTGCCCTGGTGCGCTGCCGTCGGTCATCAGAATGGATGGGTTTCTAGGTTTGTCATGGCCATAACAAAAATGACTAAACGTATAACGGACAAAATGAATAACTAAAACATGAACACTTCCAGTTCGCCTTTTGGGTTTGGCCAAAGGTGGCCTGGGTATCTTGAAGGGAGGGGTGCGCTTGCTGGAGGTCGGACTTGACCTCTGTTACTCTAGCGCTGCGTGAAGTGGTGGAACAGGCCATGGCTGGTTGTGGTGGGGTCCCCCGCTGATTTAGGCGTAAAACAGCGGGGTTGTGGCGGGGGTATGTCCTTGCCAATTGAGTTTGAGGTTACGTTTAAGTAGATGGAATGAGATGAACAAGTTTTTTAAGGTCTCAAACCTCCCCTGCTCTAAAGGTTTAACTTTAGGTTGCCTGAGGTCTCGTGCCCATCGAGCGTGGATAAGGTCGGCTGATGGCAGGCATTGGAAGGATTTTTTATGACGAGGGGGGAGGTGAGAGGGAGTGGTGATTAGGAACCACTCCATGTTTTTATTGGCAAGGACGGTTGGGTCACTGTATAACACTATGGGTGGAGTTATATATGTATATATGTTAATGTATGCTTATTTATGTCTAATGTTTTGGTTACAGAAAAGAAGAGATTTAATAAATAAAGTTATGGATGTGTTATGCAGTAATTTAGTTGTGATAATAAATGCTGTGGCCTGTTTCATCCATACTAAGTGGTCTGTCGTTATTGGGGGGTTTAATGGGGTTAGATTTTGTTCTAGGCTGCATCGCGATTCCCCACTACGTACATACAAGGCCCTGGGGAGATAGCGCAGCTAAGCGGACAAGGGCACATGTAGGAGTGTGGGGATAGAGGCATGGGATTGGTTGGGAAGAGTCTGTGGGTGTGATTATGTTCTGTGTAAGACAGTGTGGGGGAGGTCTTACCTCAGTGCCACTTGGGATTCGGGCCAGCAAACTTCCCTCCCGCCCACCCTATACTATATTTTGTCGCAGCTAGCCGGGGGTATGTCCTTGCCAATTGAGTTTGAGGTTACGTTTAAGTAGATGGAATGAGATGAACAAGTTTTTTAAGGTCTCAAACCTCCCCTGCTCTAAAGGTTTAACTTTAGGTTGCCTGAGGTCTCGTGCCCATCGAGCGTGGATAAGGTCGGCTGATGGCAGGCATTGGAAGGATTTTTTATGACGAGGGGGGAGGTGAGAGGGAGTGGTGATTAGGAACCACTCCATGTTTTTATTGGCAAGGACGGTTGGGTCACTGTATAACACTATGGGTGGAGTTATATATGTATATATGTTAATTTATGCTTATTTATGTCTAATGTTTTGGTTACAGAAAAGAAGAGATTTAATAAATAAAGTTATGGATGTGTTATGCAGTAATTTAGTTGTGATAATAAATGCTGTGGCCTGTTTCATCCATACTAAGTGGTCTGTCGTTATTGGGGGGTTTAATGGGGTTAGATTTTGTTCTAGGCTGCATCGCGATTCCCCACTACGTACATACATGAGATTCAGAGGAGGGTTCCGTGCGGTAAGTGTCCCAGTAGGGCGCCCTGTTGTAAATGTTCAGTTGCAGTCCATGGGTGGTAGATCCTGCAGCGTTGTGGGGCTATGGCGGTTTCGGTGGTTGTGGGGTGAGTCTCTCCCGCCCAGATCTAGTAGTTAGGTGTGTGTTCGCCGCCATTTTAAGATCTGGCGGTATTGCAAGGCCTCAGTCCCCTTCGTGGCTGTCCGGGTGGCAGGGTTTCAGTGTGAGGACCGGGATCACCCCCCCGGTCCAGGGGGGGGGGACGGAGCCGGTTCCTCGAGGGTCCAGGTCCCCGGCCGGGTACCATTCGGCGGGATAGCAGGGCAGCGGCCGTCCGCCCCGCTCACCGCTGGAGTAGGCCTCAAGTTCAGCCTCGAAGATTCCCCTCCCAGGGGACTACAACTCTGCGAGCTAGCCTCTCCCTGGGTCCCGGGCTCTGTGCCCATCGAGGGCCGCCGCTGCCGGTCGGTATACTTGGCCAATATAGCATTTTTAGCTCATATATGTTTAAGTTTCGCTGGAGCTGGTCTGTCTTGCGACCGTCCAGCTCGGAGGTCCGGCCCCGCCCCAAATTTCAATGTTTTGAATCCATGACAATAATATTAATATCATAGAGGGCCGTCTGGGTTTAGGCAAAGGTAGATGTGTTCTGTAATGCTGAGTTAAGAGCACCCTAAGTTGGAAAATTAGCAGATGATCACTCCCTGGAAAAGGCGAGTTGGAGAGTTAGAGGCTAAGCACCCATTAGATAAGAATAGAAGCTCTAGAAGTGAAGATACTATGAAGAGATACTTATTAATTGATGTTGTGAACTGAACAGGCAATAGGTGATATGACGATATATGTGTATGAGATTAATGTTGCTGAAAAAAAGAATACAAAATGAGTGAACAAAAAAAAAAGACAAGAATGCACCTTAAGTATGCAGGTTTGTGGAATAAAGTATTATTTCCAAGTGTCTGGGATATATTGATTGTCTGGGTTACTTTAGCTTTCACTGAGCAGTATCTCAGGTGAGACTAAGGAATGTGTGAAAGATTTCTCAATTAAACACTATGTAGCACACACTGTTCTTAACTCCTTAATGGTCTGTTGGTTGTTATGCAGTTAGTGACCAAGGACATACAATGTATGTCATTGGCCATAATTAAAACTGGTCTAAGGATGATTGATGAGAATGGGCCATTTTTAGATATGTAAAAAATGAGACATTACAGAAATAGCTTTTTTAGAGATGCCCTCAGGTCTGTGATTGCCTGGACAATGCTCATAAGCCTACCACTAGCAGCCATGTTGGGGACCTTCACATCTAATCATGCATTATAGTAAAGCATGGAACCACTGTGACAGTGTGTTATAGAAATTCTGTATTTATAGTGGCAGATAGTCACTGGCTGGAGCAGGGCATGATGGGATTAGCAGTCAGTGACTTATTATTAGGCAGTCCATTAATGGTGACTAAATGGCTTCCAGGCTGCCTGATCACTGTGGGGAGCCAATCACAATGTTAACAAGCTCACTCACAGAGCCTAGCAGCCAATCAAAAATAGTTGATTGTTAGGGATAGTTACAGCTACGATTAGGGTTAGTTAAGCTATTGTTAGTTATTAGGATTCCCCATATTAAATAGAAGTTTTCATCTTTTGCAAATGGTGCACCATAATGAATGTTAAGTGCCGTTGGGGGCTTCTATTTTCTCCCACAGGGACATGAGCCCACTAAATATATTGGTGAAAAAAGCCCTATTTGTCCTTTAATGTATAATATGTATAGATGCACTTTTAAAGAAGGTTTAAAATTAAGGTCAAAAAGACATATACCACAAGTGCCGAAAAAGGCCTCGGTTCCAAGTTCATCAAGCGTTTTCACAGCATCTGTTATTGAAGGCCATGTTTATTCCTAACTGACTTTTAAGCTAACAAATGATCAAACAGTAATATTGGGAAATCAGCATCGCATTTCCATGATCTAAAACGGTCATATTCTCTTAGTGAAATTTTTAAAATCTATGCACTGTCACAGAATGTGTTAGAGATTAATGATCTGCTACCATGGATTGTCTTATAAGAAGCAAGCAAACAAGCTCTTTTTCCATTCTTTTTTTCTTTAATTCCTTGCTTTGTCTCTACAGGATCTTCTGCTGTCTTTGTTCTTACTTCTCCTACAGGTTACCACTTGCTTTACTTAAAACATTTATCCCACTTATGCCTCCTGTCTTTTTCATCCATGACACACTTTTCTTTTGATCCACTACACGATAGCAGTCAGAGCACATGGTATATATTTTGTGTAGAAAAACAATTACAAGTGGAAATCACGGCAAACTTAAAAGCTAATAACATCTAAGGTTTTTGCAAATAGTGGTTGGTGGTAAAATCGCTGCCTAATTAAAAAATGGCCAACATTGCAGAATTCTAATCAATTTGCAGTTCGTTAATCAAGTGTTATTCATTCCAAACACATTTACAATTCTTCGAACATGACATACTACTATTTTACCAACATTTTGTGAACGGACCTGTTCATCTGTTGTTATTCTTCTCTTAAGGAAAGTCATTGAGTTCCGTGGTTTCTATGGTGAGAGCTTTAATAAAGTAGTCAACTTTCAGGCAGTTGAGAGTATGTCTTTCGTATGGTTTGAGCAAATCAACACCCAAGGGAAGATTCTCTTTTGCAATCAAAATGAATTTTCTGCAACCAATAGTTCTGAACTATATTTTTTTGTTCAATGCACCTCTAGCCTCAAATAAAACCTTGAGGCACTTGGAACAAATGCACATGAGTAGGCTTACCTCTGCTGGCTTGGGAAGACTTTCACAATGTTATACTCATAGCTTACAATAAGATGTTCTTTCCCCTTTTGACTGCAATACTAAATAAAATTACACAAGAAATAAGAATACCACTAACAATGCTTTCAGCCATATATTTACACATATCCCCATTTCAAACTATCTTAAATTGAAATTTGATGATTGTTCTCAAAATCATAAAATCTCAACTGCACTGCTAACAAATATTATTTGTCTGTATTTGCTACAGAAGCACACAAACCATATTAAATCAAAACACATTTGCCTTGCAGCTTTGATGTTTATTTGAAAAATATTTCCTTTTTCTCCAATATAGAGAATAAATAAGCTTTTACTACGGCTAATGTTTTGGAATAGAAGAAGAAAAATTCAAGTTGCAAAAATGTGTTATTTTATCACAATACTACTTTAATTCACTTTCCACTTGAAATGTTCATATTTTTTCCAATGATTAAGTGCTAGAAATGACTCATCTAAATTCAAGAAGTCTTCCTGCCAAAGATGATGAGTTAAGCGTATGGTATGATTACTCGAAACATGACTGGAATGTGTTATTTTGAATATGTGAAAATTCAAAAGCTAAGCTTCAATCACATAGAAGCTTGTATACATTTAGGAAATGCAGGACATGATGTATTATGTCAAAAGCACAACTGCACAGTTTTTCCGCTTGCAGGTTTCTCAGAAATACTGTTAACAGCATGGGTAGTAGATTTGAGCCAACATAATGACATAATAATTATTGGTAAAAAAAAATAAGCCTATTCTATCTTCCATTAATCAGACTTTATTTTGTCTAACTGTCTAACAAATTAGGCAAAAATATAAAATGTCTTTATTAGTCTATGCATGTGACTTATTAGATAGATTGATCGCTATCTTAAAAATACATTCACATTAGCATACAGTACAGAATAAGTATAGAATATTTTTCTGTCTATTCAGCTCTGCGTTGACTCATAACTGGAAACATACTAAACGCACAATGTAATATTCTCAAATCCTAGAATATAAATGATATAGTGTAGGGAGTATATATATATGGTTCTTATAATATATTTTGCGTTGTACCCTCTCTTAAGACTAATTAAAAGTATTGTATGTACAGTTTTTATCCTGATGTACTGTATCGCTGCCTTGGTGCTTGACAAAAATAAAGACATTTTAAAGAAATATATATGTATCTGTATAGTTTTTGCACTTACTATTGTCTATGGTAATGTTGCTCTGTAAATGCTGTGTAATCCTGTCAGTGCTATGTATGTGTATATTGTATGTACATTGGGCAACTTGAAAAATGTAGGTGATCCATAACCATATTTTTTTTTATCCACACTAAGTGAATTTGTATTGTGTTTGGTCACAATCTTTTTGTTACCCAGATATATGCTCTCATAGAGAATTCAACTTCCAGACCAGAACCAGCACCGTGCTGATACTGAAAATACAGTCCATGGCTGGTTTCTGGTCATTGATCCATTAAGATTAGAGATGTCCCGAACAGTTCGCCAGGAACTATTCGCCAGCGAACATATTGTTGCGGTCACCGGCCCGCCGAGCCTCACGGTCGTGCCCGACCGGCACAACCGCTCCGACTACACGAGCTTACCTGCTCGTCGGCGAGCCGGGAACCGCGCGTGTAGTTCTTCCGGGCATCACGCCCGAATCCAATATGGCGCCGACCACGTGGTCGCGTCTATGGATAGCCCCGCCCCCGAGAATTATACTAACGTGTGCGTGACGTCACGACGTCAACGCACACGCACGTTCTGGGGTCAGAGGTCGCCCTCTGACCAATCATAGCTTAGAGAGGGGTATTTAAACCCCTAATTCACCCTAGTACTTTGCCATGTCGTGGTTTCAGTTCCCTGGTTTCCTGAAAGTGCTATTTTCGTGTTTCTGATTTCCTGGTATCCTGATCCTTGGCGTTTCCCTGGTTATTCTGATCTCTGGTTTCCCTGACTTGGCTTGTTTTATCGGTATTGAGTATTTTCTGGCTTCCTTGACCTCGGCTTTCCCTTTGACCATTCTCTGTCTCTAGCGTATTAGTCCGGCCATTCTAAGGTCCGGTTTACGCTCTGTCCTGTTATTTTTCCTTTTCTGACTTATGTATATGTTTACATAGTTTCTGCGTGCTGGACCACATTACTAGTCGTGACATTACGACATGGACATGGATCCTGCAGAACTATGCAAACATATGATAGCCTGTGAAAATAGGGTGGAGGATATGGACCACAGGTTAGACCAATTTGCTCAGGCATTTCAGACCTTGCTCCAGAGGACTGCCTATTTAGAGGTCCCTCCTGTACCACCTGTGGTTCCGCCACCTGCAGTGGTTCCCGTACCACATAAACCACCGTCCATAACTTTGTCACCGCCCCCTCGTTATGGAGGTGATTCTAAGGAATTTAGAGTTTTTTTAAACCAAATAGAATACCACTTTGAGGCCTCCCCAGGTTCATTCCCAACAGATAGATCTAAAATAGGCTATCTGATGAACCAATTAACTGGAAAAGCCTTGACTTGGGCTAACCCCTTATGGGAAAGTGGTGACGCAATAGCCCGTGATTACAGTACCTTTCTTACGGCCTTTAAGGCTACATTTGAACCTAAAGGCAGGGAGAAGAACGCTGCCAAAGCCCTTATGAGAATCAGGCAAGGCAGTCGTTCTGTAGCCGATTATGCAATAGAGTTCAGGACATTAGCGTCTGAGGTTGATTGGACCAATAACGGTCTGGTGGCTGCTTTCTCTGAAGGTTTAGCTGAGAATATACAAGATGAAACTGCAGCTAGAGACCTTCCGGTTAGTCTTAATGAGTTTATTGCCTACATGATAAACATTGATAACCGGCTCAGAGAGAGAGAGAAAAACAAACAACGTAACAGACGTTCTAATTTGTCCATAGCTCCTCGTTTCTCTAACCCAGTGGTGAGTAGCCAAACGCCTCTCCCAGAACCTGAACCCATGCAATTGGGTAGTGCTAAACTCACTGAGGCAGAGAGACAACACAGACGTAACGAGGGGTTATGTATGTATTGTGGCAAGAAGGGACATCTAAGATCGTCATGCCCGGTTCGGCCGGAAAACTTGCACACCTAAGGCACGTACGGGGACCGACCTTAGGTGTGATGTATATGTCCCCTAAATTGACTAAGAACCGTTTCCTGGTCAAAGTAACCTTATCTTTCGAGAACACTACTGTTCAGTGTGAGGCTATGATTGACTCTGGGGCAGCGGAGAATTTCCTAGACAAAGAGTTCTCTGCTAAACATCTCCTGCCCTTAAGACATAAAGAGAAACCTATAGCAGTCGAGGCCATTGATGGAAGGCCTCTTACCCAGCCTTTCATCACACACGAAACTCTGCCAATCACTGTTTCAGTGGGTATTCTCCACTCTGAAGAAATTACCTTTCAAATCATATCTTCACCTACAGTTCCGATAATACTCGGTTTCCCTTGGCTCCTGAAACACAATCCACGTTTGGATTGGATTGAAGGAGAGATTGTGAGTTGGGGTGAGAGATGCAAAGGTGTTTGCTTTAAGCAAATCCCACAACCTATTGGCACCATTAATGTTCCTGTTACACCTCCCTTGACCACACAAATTCCACAGCAGTATATGGATTTGAAAGAGGTATTTAACAAGGTCCAGTCAGAAGGGTTACCTCCTCATAGACCTTATGACTGTACTATAAACTTATTACCAGGGACTATGCCTCCCAAGGGAGGAGTCTATGCCTTGTCCCCCCAGGAAAATCTTTGTTTGGAGGAATATATTAAGGATGCTCTCAGAAAGGGTCATATCCGTAGGTCCTCCTCACCAGCCGGGGCTGGATTCTTCTTTGTCTCTAAAAAAGAAGGAGACCTACGCCCTTGTATTGATTATAGGGGTTTGAATAGGATTACCATAAAAAATGCCTACCCTATTCCCCTTATATCAGAGCTATTCGACAGATTAAAGGGAGCTCGAGTCTTTACCAAGCTCGATCTCCGAAGTGCCTACAATCTAGTCAGAATTAAGGACGGTCACGAATGGAAGACCGCATTTAACACCAGAATGGGACATTACGAATACCTGGTTATGCCGTTTGGATTATGTAACGCTCCAGCGGTATTCCAGGATTTTATCAACGATGGCCTAAGAGAGTACCTTCACATGTTCGTTCTAGTGTATTTGGACGACATTCTCATCTATTCCCCAGACCTAGAGACACATCACGAACATGTGAGAATTGTACTGAAAACCCTGTTACAGAACGGCCTTTACTGTAAACTGGAGAAATGCCAGTTTGACCAAACGGAGATACAATTCCTTGGATACGTTATATCTCCGTCTGGTTTCCAGATGGATCCTCGTAAACTGGAGGCAGTCTTACAGTGGCCATTACCCAAGGGCCTTAAAGCTACTCAACGCTTTATAGGTTTTGCGAATTACTACCGCAAATTCATAAGGGGATTTTCCTCCGTGATTTCCCCTATAACCAATTTAACAAAAAAAGGAGCAAATTGTATATCTTGGCCCAAAGAAGCAAGAGAGGCATTTGAACGATTAAAATCTTTATTTTCCTCAGCACCTGTCCTGACCCATCCTGATCCATCCAAACCATTTATCCTAGAGGTGGATGCATCAGAGACAGGAGTTGGAGCCATTCTGTCTCAAAGAGAGAGTCCTGATACGCCTTTACATCCCTGTGGATTTTACTCTCGCAAACTCACACCTGCAGAGAGGAATTACGACATAGGGAATAGGGAACTTTTGGCCATTGTACTTGCCCTTAAGGAATGGAGGCATCTCTTGGAAGGTTCCAAAGAGCCACTTTTGATCTTTACTGATCATAAGAATTTGGCTTATATTGGGGACGCTAAGAGACTGTCCTCTCGTCAGGCTAGGTGGTCATTGTTCCTCTCCCGATTCAATTTCGTAATTACATACAGACCTGGTACTAAAAACACCAAGGCAGATGCACTTTCTCGGCAGTTTGAGACAGATGAAGTTCCGGAACAGGTGATATATCCTATTGTACCTCCTGAATGCCTCATTGCCACTACAGTTTCCGAAGTGTCTTCTCCACTCTTCTGTGCCATAATAGCAGATCAAACTCAGGCACCTGTGGGAAAACCTCCGGACAAACTGTATGTGTCACCTCAGTTTCAAAAGAAGGTACTAGATTTGTTCCATGACAGCCTCACAGCGGGCCATCCTGGAGTCCATAAAACTCTCTCTGCCATCTCCAGGAGATTTTGGTGGCCTGCTCTTAGAAACGATGTCAAAGATTATGTTGGGGCATGTCAAATATGTGCTGTTTCTAAAGTTCCTCCCAGGTCACCTCCTGGACTATTACAACCACTGCCCATACCTAGTGCTCCATGGACCCACTTGGCCATGGATTTCATTGTGGATCTACCCAGTTCAAACGGGTTTAATACAGTCCTTATGGTCATTGATAGATTCACGAAGATGGCACATTTCGTCCCACTTAAAAAATTACCATCTGCTCAAGATCTAGTTCAAATATTCTTGAGAGAGATCTTTCGGTTGCACGGTGTACCCAAAAGCATAGTATCTGACAGATGTACCCAGTTTGTTTCTAGGTTTTGGCGTTCCTTTTGCAAACAATTGGGCGTCGAACTCTCCTTTTCGTCAGCATATCACCCTCAAACAAATGGAGCAGCAGAGAGGGCGAATCAGTCTTTAGAAGCCTATTTACGTTGCTTTATAAATGCCAATCAATCTAACTGGTACGAGCTCTTACCCATGGCTGAGTTCGCCAGAAACAACGCCACTCATGAATCTTCTAATCACAGTCCATTCTTTGTTAATCAGGGTTATCACCCCACTGTTTTTCCTTCTGCATTCTCAGACACAGAAATCCCCGCTTTGAACACCCGTTTAGATTCGATTCATGATACTTGGGATTCCGTCCATTCAGCTCTGCAAAAAGCCTCATTACGAGCGAAGGTCCAAGCTGACAAGAAACGGGGCGCTAATCCTGTCTATATTCCAGGTGACAGGGTGTGGCTCTCCACAAGACATATCAAGCTTAAGGTCCCGTCCATGAAATTTGCCCCTCGGTACATTGGTCCCTTTCGAGTTACCCAACGTATTAATCCAGTGACCTATACTTTGGCACTACCGGCTCATATGAGAATAGCGAATACTTTCCATGTGTCTCTGCTCAAGCCCCTTACTTGCAATCGCTAAACAAGGGTATCCACTCCTCCTCCGCCCTTGGTAGTGGGTGATCAAGAGGAATACGAAGTCCGTTCTATCATGGACTCCAAATTATCCAGAGGTGTCTTGTCCTATCTCGTTGACTGGAAGGGTTATGGTCCCGAGGAACGTTGTTGGGTTCCTGCTGACCGGGTCCATGCGCCTCGTCTTATCCGGTCGTTTCACAACCGCTTTCCTCTTAAGCCGGGTCCTTCCCGCTCGGTGCGCGGTCTTCGAGTGGGGGGTACTGTTGCGGTCACCGGCCCGCCGAGCCTCACGGTCGTGCCCGACCGGCACGACCGCTCCGACTACACGAGCTTACCTACTCGTCGGCGAGCCGGGAACCGCGCGTGTAGTTCTTCCGGGCATCACGCCCGAATCCAATATGGCGCCGACCACGTGGTCGCGTCTATGGATAGCCCCGCCCCCGAGAATTATACTAACGTGTGCGTGACGTCACGACGTCAACGCACACGCACGTTCTGGGGTCAGAGGTCGCCCTCTGACCAATCATAGCTTAGAGAGGGGTATTTAAACCCCTAATTCACCCTAGTACTTTGCCATGTCGTGGTTTCAGTTCCCTGGTTTCCTGAAAGTGCTATTTTCGTGTTTCTGATTTCCTGGTATCCTGATCCTTGGCGTTTCCCTGGTTATTCTGATCTCTGGTTTCCCTGACTTGGCTTGTTTTATCGGTATTGAGTATTTTCTGGCTTCCTTGACCTCGGCTTTCCCTTTGACCATTCTCTGTCTCTAGCGTATTAGTCCGGCCATTCTAAGGTCCGGTTTACGCTCTGTCCTGTTATTTTTCCTTTTCTGACTTATGTATATGTTTACATAGTTTCTGCGTGCTGGACCACATTACTAGTCGTGACACATATGCGATGTTCGGTCTGCCCCCTATTCGTCATCATTGAGTAAACTTTGACCCTGTACCTCACAGTCAGCAGACACATTCCAGCCAATCAGCAGTAGACCCTCCCTCCCAGACCCTCCCACCTCCATGATGAATAGGGGGCCGACCGAACATCACATATGTTCGCCCGCCGCGGCGACCGCGAACAAGCTATGTTCGCCTGCAAACAGTTCCCGGCGAACTGTTCGGGACATCTCTAATTAAGATGATAGCCCATGCTTTCGTAAAAGTAGTGCTGTGTTAAAAACAGCATTTTTTTGCTAAGGGTATCTGCAGAAGAAGAAACATAGAAACAAAGAATGTGATGGCAGATAAGAACCATTCAACCCATCTAGTCTGAACAGTTTTCTAATACTTTCATTAATCCCTGGCCTTCTCTTATATCTAAGGTAGCCGAAGTTGATAGGAGAGGATGTTTAGAAGTCTCAGTGGCCCGTTTGGTTAATCCTAGTTTAATTGGACATCAGGGATCTCCGAGACCCTGATGTCTCAGACTCACAGGTTGCCAGAGTTTCTGGGTATGAGCAGGCAGAGGGGTCAGAGAGCATCTCCAGTCCTTAGTGACCTTTTAAAAGCAGGGGAAAAGGGTAAACAATACTCCTCAAAGAGAAACGGTGATCTGTTGCGCATGGATGCCATGAAGGCAAGACAATCCTGGCTCTGCTGAAATCTAACAACAATGTCCCGGCCAGTCCCTGGAAGTCCATTAGCCAGGCTTGAGATTCTGTACCAGTCATCTAAAGGCATTGCCTTTGACTGTTTCGCCGAGAAGAGTGTAGTAAGCAGCTTGGGGAATAAATGTGGAAAGTCTGCATTCTCGATGGTGTCCGGCAGGCCACGTGACATGACATCTGGTTGCTTGAATAGCACAGATGTCTTCGAGGGCCCCTCCGATGGCACTGCCATCATAGACCTCTAGGTGGGTTCCAGCCTCTATAGAAGCTCCCCAATATCAGTGGTTGTAGTGAATATTTTCGCTTTAGATTTCTTATTCCGACGCCCCATGGCTGTAGTAAGTAATTGAAAGTGGTTTGTCCCAGTAAATACCAATTCTCTCGCCTTTAGAATGTATTTTTTGGAAATTAGGAAGTGCGACTGATCAAAGGGAAATGCGACTGATCACTATGGCTGCTAGGTCCCTCCCCCTAACATGGTATATTTTAAAATATAATTCCAGATAGTCAGTGTAACATAATAATAAAAAAAAAATAATTATTGGAAAAATAATATTCATAATATCTTTTTATATTTTTCTATAATATTACATAAATATATGTGTAGAATTAATATATGTATATATATACATATGTATATATATATATATATATATATATAAATATATATGTATATATAGTAAAAAATTGTAATTTAGGCACTCACCCCTGAATAAACTCAGATAAATCTTGCCTTTGGTGCGTCCACCGTCCAAATATAGATCAAGCGATAAACTGGAGCACTCAAAAGGACTTTTCTGTAGTGGATTTATTGTACAAAAAGCTTACATCAAAGTGTAAATCATCTGAATCGACGTTTCGATCCCTCAGGGTCTTTTTCAAGATCAATTGACAAGTGAAATAAACAGAGTTTAAATATAGGTAAGGTAAATTGACTCACCAATCTCGTGTGTGCAGCTACCCGTTCAAACCCGGAAATGTCACGGAGACCCACGTGGTGTCCCCAGCGTGCATCTGCACGGACAGCGTGGTTGCTACGTGATAGAATGTGTACTGTGAAATTAATGGGAAATTAGCAAACAGCGTAATCGAGGTGTCTATGAACTATAATTCAACTCCAGATAAACAGTGATCTCTAGAGAGAGATCCCTAAGTGAAATTAAAAGATAATAGATTGGAAGACCTCAGCATCTTTGATTTATAACACCATGAGACATACAGCCGAAGTGTCTAGATATCAAAAGTGCTGTGCAAAAAAAGTGCCGTGCAGAGAAAGTGACAAGTGAAAATATCCAAAACAAACAAAAAATGATGTGAAAATAAACGGCATAAGTCTCATATATTTCATCTAAAAAAATGCAAAAAAGGGTTTAATTGCTAATTATTAAATCAAGTGAATATTCATAAATAAATAGAATTCATATATATAATTAATGAATAATATATAATGTATAGCGTGAGCACTATCTGAAAATCAGAACCTTATATGTAAGTAAACTTGAACTAGAGCTTAATACAGTCCAAGATATACATTCAAAAGAACATAGAGAATGTAATATATTCATTCAGTCCTTTAGGGGTAACTGTATCCAAACAATGTATCCAATATGTTTCACGTTGGAGTAACAATTTAGATCTATCACCTCCTCTGGGACTAGGAGGGACATGGTTGATGGCTATAAATCTCAATGTAGGGAGTCTGTGATTTGCTTGAAGAAAGTGTTTCGCAACCGGTTTGTCCGATTTTTGATCTCTGAAGGCCGTATTGATGGTTGATCTGTGGCCCCTAATCCGATTCCGGAGAGTCAGATCCGTTTTCCCCACGTATGAAAGACCGCAGGGACAGGTAATTAAATATATCACATGGTCCGTGGTACATGTGATATATTGAGTGATAGGGATCCGAATGCCACTGTGCGGATGGGCAAATGAGGTACTTGTATTCATGTGGCTGCACGTCATGCAGCCACTGCATCTGTAACACCCTTTCTTAGTGAGTCCTGCAGTTTTCCGGTAACATAGGGTGGGATCACTTGTGCTTGTGGAGTCTTCTGGGTAACCTCTGTAGGGTCGCATGTCATATGTTTCATGGCTTTGTCTTTTGCCTTCAGTAATACGTCAGGACTATACCCTCTGACCAGAAATCTATCGGTCATCTCTTGGAGTTGTTTATCGCGATTCACTGGATCGCTATTGTATCTCAATACCCGCATGTATTGGGATACAGGGAGAGATTCTTTCAGCTTCTGTGGATAATAACTGTTAAACTGGAGTAAAGTGTTCCTTGCAGTATCATTCCGATATAGGGTGTACCCCAATCCGCCATTGATGTCTCAGACTCACTGGTTGCCAGAGTTTCTGGGTATGAGCAGGCAGAGGTGTCAGAGAGCATCTCCAGTCCTTAGTGACCTTTTAAAAGCAGGGGAAAAGGGTAAACAATACTCCTCAAAGAGAAATGGTGATCTGTTGCGCATGGATGCTATGAAGGCAAGACAATTCTGGCTCTGCTGAAATCTAACAACAATGTCCCTGCCAGTCCCTGGAAGTCCATTAGCCAGGCTTGAGATTCTGTACCAGTCATCTAAAGGCATTGCCTTTGACTGTTTCACCGAGAAGAGTGTAGTAAGCAGCCTGGCCGCGTAACTTGACATCTGGTTGCTTGAATAGCACAGATGTCTGCGAGGGCCCCTCCGATGGCACTGCCATCATAGACCTCTAGGTGGGTTCCGGCCTGTATAGAAGCTCCCCAATATCAGTGGTTGTAGTGAATATTTTCGCTTTAGATTTCTTATTCCGAAGCCCCATGGCTGTAGTAAGTAATTGAAAGTGGTTTGTCCCAGTAAAATACCAATTCTCTCGCCTTTAGAATGTATTTTTTGGAAATTAGGAAGTGCGACTGATCAAAGGGAAGTGCGACTGATCAGTATGGCTGCTAGGTCCCTCCCCCTAACATGGTATATTTTAAAATACAATTCCAGATAGTCAGTGTAACATAATAAAAAAAAAATAATTATTGGAAAAATAATATTCATAATATCTTTTTAGATTTTTCTATAATATTACATAAATATATGTGTAGAATTAATATATGTATATATATATATATATATATATATATATATATATATATACATATGTGTATATATATATATGTATATATATATATATATATATATATTTTTTTTTTTTTAAATATTTCTATTTATATATAGGTATATATATAGTGATATATACGTATATATTTATGTATGAAGATATATATATTAGTTCGTTCTACGTGTATTTTGATATATATATATATATATATATATTAATATCACAATACAGTTAGAACGAAATAACACACTATCTATATATTTTTTAATTATTTTTTTAATTATTTTTTTATTTGTATTTGTACGTATTTACATATTTTTTTATATTATATATAAATATAAATATATATATATATAACAATAATTATATATATATTTAATCAGTCTACGTGTAATTTGATATTAATATATATATATATATATATATATATATAATTATATATATAATAATAGTAAAATACACCTAGACAGTGTATGTGTGTGTATGTATATGTGTATATATATATATACTTACCGTATATACTCGAGTATAAGCCGACCCGAATATAAGCCGAGGCCCCTAATTTTACCCCCAAAAATTGGGAAAACGTATTGACTCGAGTATAAGACTAGGGTGGGAAATGAAGCAGCTACTGGTAAATTTCTAAATAAAATTAGATCCTAAAAGAATTATATTAACTGAATATTTATTTACAGCGTGTGTATATAATGAATGCAGTGTGTATATGAATGCAGTGTGTGTGTATGCAGTGTGTATGAGTGCAGTGTGTATATAATGAATGGAGTGCAGTGTGTGTATAATGAATGCAGTGCAGTGTGTGTATGAGTGCAGTGTGTGTATGAATGCAGTGTGTGTATGAGTGCAGTGTGTGTATGAGTGCAGTGTGTGTGTATGAGTGCAGTGTGTGTGTATGAGTGCAGTGTGTGTGTATGAGTGCAGTGTGTGTGTATGAGTGCAGTGTGTGTATGAGTGCAGTGTGTGTATATGAGTGCAGTGTGTATGAATGCAGTGTGTATGTGTATGAATGCAGTGCAGTGTGTGTATGAGTGCAGTGTGTGTGTGTATGAATGCAGTGTGTATATAATGAATGCAGTGCAGTGTGTGTATGAGTGCAGTGTGTATGCAGTGTGTGTATGAGTGTAGTGTGTGTATATGAGTGCAGTGTATAGGAGTGTGTATAATGAATGCAGTGCAGTGTGTGTATATGAGTGCAGTGTGTATATAATGAATGATGAATGCAGTGTGCATGTGTGAGTGCAGTGTGTGTGTATGAGTGCAGTGTGTGTATAATGAATGCAGTGCAGTGTGTGTATGAATGCAGTGTGTATATAATGAATGCAGTGCAGTGTGTGTATGAATGCAGTGTGTGTATGTGTGAGTGCAGTGTGTGTGTGTGTGTGTGTGTGTGTGTGTGTGTGTGCAGAGCATTGGTGGGGGTTGGGCATTTTATTAATTATTATTTAATTATTATCTTAATATTTTTTTTTTGTTATTTTTTTTTAGGTAATTATTTTTTTATTTTATTATTAATTGTATTAATTTTGTTGTTATTATTATTGTAATATTTTTTTTTATTATTATTTGTTTTATTCATATTTTTATTTTTTCGTCCCCCCTCCCTGCCTGTTAGCTGGCCAGGGAGGGGGGCTCTCACTCCCTGGTGGTCCAGTGGATGGGCTGTAGGAGGGGGGCTGGCAGGAAGCTGTAACTTACCTTCACCGCAGCTCCTGTCAGCTCCCTTCTCTCTCCTCCGTCCGTGCAGCTCCCAGGTCAGCTTCCTCTGCAACTCTCGCGGCCGCGCGGAGCGTTGCCACGGTAACCCGTGGCAACGCTCTGACCCCGCGGCTCTCGCGAGAGTTGCAGAGGAAGCCGACCTGGGAGCTGCACGGACGGAGGAGAGAGAAGGGAGCTGACAGGAGCTGCGGTGAAGGTAAGTTACAGCTTCCTGCCAGCCCCCCTCTCCCCCCAGTCTGTATTATGGCAATGTAAATTGCCATAATACAGACCTTGACTCGAGTATAAGCCGAGTTGGGGTTTTTCAGCCCAAAAAATGGGCTGAAAAACTCGGCTTATACTCGAGTATATACGGTAGATCATATATATATATATATATATATATATATGTATATATGATATATATATATATATATATATATATATATATATATATATATATATGTATATATGATATATATATATATATATATATATATATATATATATATATGTATATATGATATATATATATATATATATATATATATATATGATCTAAGTATATACTTTTTTTTTACACTTATTTTAATTCTTTTTATTTGATTTTCCAACCCCTGCTGGCAATGCCTGAGCCAGCTAACCCGGCCATGTGATTGTGAGGTCCTTGCAGGGACCTCACTCGCACATGGCCGGGGGGGGGGGGGGGCTTCAGGACGTCGGATGTTCCACGGGGGGCTCCCTGGGAGTAAGTAAGTAAGAAAAAAACGGAGGGTGTACAATTACGCCCGGCGGCGTTTAGAGCTGCTTAAAATAGGGCGTAATTGTACGCCCTCCGGTCTTAAAGGGTTAAACAATGATTGAATAATAAATAGATGGATATAGACAGACACACTAGACAGACAGGCAGATTGGTAGTTAGAGATAGACAGACATATTCAAATATTTACTATATTGACATAATACTAATTATTATTATATTAAATTTTTATATTAAAGGACCACTATAGGCACCCAAACCACTTCAGCTTAATGAAGTGGTCTGGGTGCCAGGTCCATCTAGGATTAACCATTTCTTCTATAAACATAGCAGAAACTGCTATGTTTACAAATGGGTTAATCCAGCCTCTAGTGGCTGTCTCATTGACAGCCGCTAGAGGCGCTTCCGCACTTCTCACTGTGATTTTCACAGTGAGAAGACACCAGCGTCCATAGGAAAGCATTGAGAATGCTTTCCTATGAGACTGGCTGAATGTGCGCGCGACTCCTGCTGCGCATGCGCATTCAGCCGATGATAGCGATATGGAGGAGGATAGGAGGAGGAGAGTTCCCCGCCCGGGGCTGGAAATAGAGGTAAATTTAACCCCTTCCACCCCCTAGGGCCAGGCGGGAGGGGGGCCCTGAGGGTGGGACCTAGAGACCCTATAGTGCCAGGAAAATGAGTATGTTTTCCTGGTACTATAGTGGTCCTTTAATAATATGAATGCCCATACTTATCCTCTCAATGAGTTAAACATATAATAAATTAGTATTATATTAATGTTATTAATATAAAAATGTAAGATAATTAGTATTATGTCAATACAGTAAAGCATTTAATTAATGTAATTGACATAAAAGCATAATTTTACATAAAAATACAGTTGCAAGAAAAAATATGTGAACCCTTTGGAATGATATGGATTT
Organism: Pelobates fuscus; assembly: GCF_036172605.1. Taxonomy (NCBI): domain Eukaryota; kingdom Metazoa; phylum Chordata; class Amphibia; order Anura; family Pelobatidae; genus Pelobates; species Pelobates fuscus. The sequence goes on from NC_086321.1 coordinate 277,994,240, forward strand.
CTGCACAAATTGGTCATAAAATGTGATCTGATCATCAGCTAAGTCACAACAATAGACAATCACAGTCTGCTTAAACTAATAACACACAAAGAATGAAATGTTGCCATGTTTTTATTGAACACACCATGTAAACATTCACAGTGCAGGTGGAAAAAGTATGTGAACCCCTAGACTAATGACATCTCCAAGAGCTAATTGGAGTGAGATGTCAGCCAACTGGAGTCCAATCAATGAGATGAGATTGGAGGTGTTGGTTACAGCTGCCCTGCCCTATAAAAAACACACACCAGTTCTGGGTTTGCTTTTCATGATGTGAATGATGCCTCGCACAAAAGAGCTCTCAGAAGACCTACGATTAAGAATTGTTGACTTGCATAAAGCTGGAAATGGTTATAAAAGTATCTCCAAAAGCCTTGCTGTTACTCAGTCCACGGTAAGACAAATTGTCTATAATGGAGAAAGTTCAGCACTGCTGCTACTCTCCCTAGGAGTGGCCGTCCTGTAAAGATGACTGCAAGAGCACAGTGCAGACTGCTCAATGAGGTGAAGAAGAATCCTAGAGTGTCAGCTAAAGACTTACAATAGTCACTGACAAATGCTAACATCCCTGTTAGCGAATCTACAATTAGTAAAACACTAAACAAGAATGGATTTCATAGGAGGATACCACAGAGGAAGCCACTGCTGTCTAAACAAAACATTGCTGCACGTTTACAGTTTGCACAAGAGCACCTGGATGTTCCACAGCAGTACTGGCAAAATATTCTGTGGACAGATTAAACCAAAGTTGAGTTGTTTCGAAGAACATCAAAACCTCATCCCAACTGTGAAGTATGGTGGTGGGGGCATCATGCTTTGGGGTTGCTTTGCTGCGTCAGGGCCTGGACGGATTGCTATCATCGAAGGAAAAATGAATTCCCACGTTTAACAAGACATTTTGCAGGAGAACTTAAGGCCATCTGTCTACCAACTGAAGCTCAACAGAAGATGGGTGTTGCAACAGGACAATGACCCAAAGCATAGAAGTAAATCAACAACAAAATGGTTTAAACAGAAGAAAATACGCCTTCTGAAGTGGCCCAGTCAGAGTCCTGACCTCAACCCGATTGAGATGCTGTGGCATGACCTCAAGAAAGCGATTCACACCAGACATCCCAAGAATATTGCTGAACTGAAACAGTTCTGTAAAGAGGAATGGTCAAGAATTACTCCTGACCGTTGTGCACATCTGATCTGCAACTACAGGAAACGTTTGGTTGAAGTTATTGCTGCCAAAGGAGGTTCAACCAGTTATTAAATCCAAGGGTTCACATACTTTTTCCACCTGCACTGTGAATGTTTACATGGTGTGTCCAATAAAAACATGGCAACATTTCATTCTTTGTGTGTTATTAGTTTAAGCAGACTGTGATTGTCTATTGTTGTGACTTAGATGATGATCAGATCACATTTTATGACCAATTTGTGCAGAAATCCATATCATTCCAAAGGGTTCACATACTTTTTCTTGCAACTGTATGTATACATTTATACTACAGGGCCGTTGAATGCTTGAATCTGATTGGTTGACGAATGTTCTAAGGTGTGCAATATTTTCAGGGAGACGCACGGCTAAAGTAGTTCCAGACAGGTCTTGGCCGCATTACAGTTCCATATCACTTCACGTAGTCAACTGTAATAACGGAAAAAAATTAGAATGCATAAGAAATTAGTCCTACATACAAGAGCGTTTTAATGATAAAAACTTGACAAACGTCTTGAAATACATCATCTGAACAATGTTTCGAGGTGTGGAAACTGTAGTATAAGTGTAATAATGGACAACAGGCCGTTGAATTATTAGAAAAATAATGCACACCCGAGGTGTAACGGCCACTTCGCGTTGTGACCGCATTACCACCTCGGGTGTGCATTCTTTTTCTAATAATTCAACGGCCTGTCGTCAATTATTCCTAAACATAAATGTATTCCTACATAAAGAATACATAATGAACCATGTATTATGGTATAATGACATCATAAAAAAGCACCATATAGGGCCAGAATTAAAAGGGAGGCAGCTGCAAATAATATCGGGGCATGCCGAGTTTAGTGGCATTTTACTGTACAGTGGCAAATAAACCATTCAATAAAGGCAATAATGCTGCTCAGTTATGGGGTTCCGTTTCAAACATGGTATATTGGTTGCAATAACATGGAGATCACCTTATCATCATGGTTCAAACACCATTCAAAGTGAGTTTCAAGTTCAAGGCCAATGTAGCCAAACCAGAATTATAGCGGACTTAGAGTATGTTTACAGTTTGGGTAATTTTACCTTAAAACCTTATTTTAGAAAATAACCCTTTATGCATCTTGTATATATTTTTTAGTACAGAGTGAGTTTATTGTTATGACTAAGGTTCATTTTAGGAGTAGGTTCAATATTAGGGGTTTAAATGAAGTGTAAGTATTAGGGTAGGGTAATATAGGGCTTAGGTAGAAGTGTTTAATATACGACAGCTATTTATGTACATTATTCTCTCTGTATAACAACAAAAATAACAAAATGAAGTGGTACTTTTTCACAGACTAACATTACATGATATACATACACATACCTGGATGCATGGGCTATTTGGCTGGATAAGGTGTGCTGGGTTAATTGTGTAAAACCTTGTTAATGTATATACAGATGAATTAAATGTAATTTTAAAAAAAATGCATTATGATCTGTCAGTGTCTTAAGAGACGATAGGGGGTGTTTTAATAGGGTGTGCTAAATTGACTCTTTGTAAGGGTATTTTGCTTATTACGTTATGATAAATGATACTAAACATCACAATGTCATCTTTAATACAAACCAGCATGCATATTATTCTAAAGAAATAAATTTCCCAGGAGAATGTCAGTCATTGTTACAATAGGATGACATGAAGATTGTATATATTGTTTTAACTGTCAGAATAATTTCTTGTTTTCAGAATACGTAGAAGATATTGGTGTCAAATACAAGCATTATCCCAAGTTTACAGAAATGTAAGAAACAAATTATAGACGGTCATAAACTATACCCATGGAATTCATACTGCAATGTCACTGGTCAAGAAGAATTAAAAGCAATACTTTAACATTATAAGCACTTTATCTCAATGAAGTGGTTATGGTACATTGAGTTCACTAAGATTATCTTTCCTTCCAGTGTTACACTGTTTTTGAATGATTTAACACAGGTGTATTATACATAGGCACCCATCTTTCTGTCTGCTTGGCTAAAGGAGACACATTTGCTCTAGCGGCAATGGATAGGCACCCATTAATTTAGAGTAAGTGTTTATGGTGCCTGGAGAGTTCCTTTCATGATATTGTATTACTTGCCTTAAAATAAAAAATACATACAAGGTTAAGAGAATATGTTTTGTTTATATGTTTACATTTTAGTTTGCCATTTATAGTTACTTAGAAATACGTGCTGGCCTATTTGTTCATTTTATTGAAATATCCCTAAATTATTATAATCAACAGGAAACTGTACATGACAATATTGAGTGGTTAGCTTTATCTGACAACATTGTGATTTTACAGGATCTTCTATTGACCAGTGATGCCTTTTTTATTTATATCTTTATCTTGCCATTTAAAGTCTCTGCCTAGCAGAATATTAGTGAATAATATGAGGGGAGCCTTCCTTCCTTTTCTAATAACAGTAAACGTGTAGTATAGTGTATATTTTTATTCTCTGCGCCCAGGGCCGGCCTTAGGGGTGTGCGAGCTGTGCGGCTGCACAGGGCGCCATGCCAACAGGGGCGCCGGGCAACCGACACAGCTCGCACAACCAGGTCCTGCCCTACCTCAGGGCGCCCTGGTGGGTGAAAGATTGCGCCCTGGCCGGCCCTTACAGAGTGCGCTCTGCTTTGGTATTGGCTGGTGAGGTTATTGAGGACCTCTCTCACCGGCCCGTTGTTTGGATGATGGGAGCGAGCAGTGAGCGCTTTGATTCTGCCCTCCTCTCGCGAGCTCGGCATTCGGAGTGTTGCCTCGGCAACGCTCTCATACTATCAACGCGGAGCTCGCGATAGGAGGGCTCCTGTTCTGCAAGGTGCAGAACTTCAAGAGCTCGCAGAGACCGCTGGACCACCAGGTAATCGGTATTCTCCCATCCCTGCCCAAAGGTATGCAAGAGGGAGGGGGGCAGAAAGGGGGAATCAACAATTCATTTAAAAAAACAAAACCTAAAATTGCTCTCCCACCTCCTAACTTAAAGACTTATGGCACCCCCTCCTACCCACAAATCATCACTATCCCACCCTTACTGTGTTAACTACACACACTCTAACACACAAACACACACACTACATAATCTACTCACACACACACACACACTACATAATCTACTCACACACACACTACATAATCTACTCACACACACACACTACATAATCTACACACACACACACACACACACACTACATCCCTATCCCACACCACCCTATTTTCCCTACACACACTGCATCCCTATTCCACACACAACATAATGGCATGACAACTTCAGGGAGACAGGACACTCTTGTTAGAAATTTGTTTTTACTCCTAATGCAAATCTATACATGAGGGAGGAATTATTCGAGTGTGTGTGTGTGTGTATATATATATATATTTCTGCTCTTTAACCCCTTAAGGACCAAACTTCTGGAATAAAAGGAAATCATGACATGTTACACATGTCATGTGTCCTTAAGGGGTTCAAAATACCAGAAATTGTGTGTACCATAATAAGTAGAATTTTACATGATGTCTGAGAGTAATATTTAAATATACATGTATATTAATATGGGTGTATTATTATTATTATTATTATATGTGTTATTACGCCTATAACATTTACAAATGTATTAATATACGTGTATATGCATGATATGCCCAGAAATCACATTAATACGTAATACCTATGTAATGGAGGCTTAACACTTTTTACAAGATGGACGAGGGCATGTGACCATGGAGGGGCGCTGTGAATATTTTTAGCACAGGGCGCCTAAAGGCTTAGGGCCGTCCCTGTCTGCGCCTAGGTAAACAACAGAGAATGGGGGGATAGGGGAGTAATTTCACTAACAGGAACACTAAAATGTAATGAAATTATAAAACAATTACAACAAAACATTTTGTTGAGAAATTAGCAGTTATTAGTGTGTGTAGTGTCCAAATTGTATTAGATTTGTTGTATATTTTTGAACCATTATTTCAGGGAATTGTTTTATATTTCTGATTCATTATATCATGGGATTGTAATATTATTTACTCCAAATGTAGCGGGGACCCACCGAAGGGAAAGCTATTTCAGCTGCTGTCCATACTCAGTATACTCTTGCGACTCCATTTTTTTGCTCTCCATAAGTTAAAAGGGTAGTCCAGACGTGGACCCCTTGCTCACGGTGCCTAAAGAGATCTTAGCTACACCTCACTGATGATGTCTAACAAGGCTGAAACGATCGTCTGGGGTTGCTGTGTCTCTCGTGCAGAGGGAACTTGCTGGCATTTCGGATCTGGATGGCCCGTATGGGTGGGACCAGTTTGATATGCTTCAGATATGTTCTCTCTATAATGGCACAAGATGAGCTAAAACCAGCTTGAGATCTGAGCGGGGACCCACTGAAGGGCAGGCTATTTCAGCTGCTGTCCGTACTCAGTATACTCTTGCGCCTCAAAATGTATGACTAGTGATTTTAAACCCCCGGTCCTTGACAGTAGCATGGTATGTGTATCGCTTGTCAGGTGACTTTGGTGGCCTTTTATCTTCAAGTACATATTTTTCACAAATTCAATTATTGCATCTGTTTTTGTTTATTTATATGTTGTGTTCATAACAGAATTTCAATGTGTATTTAATTATGTTTGTTTAAGTGCGGGTAGGCATTTTAGAAAATAATTTTTTTTTCTTTACTTTTTTTTTTTCATGGACTCTTTATTTTATCAGTATTGGCAATATGGTGTGAGTAGTATAAAATACTAATACTCCAAATATAGAGAATTGGTCAATATGAACTCATAGGATTAGCCAGTCTGACATAGAGCTGTTCGCAGAGCTTGGAGGGGGAGGGAAAATAAAAATAAGCAGATTCCTGTCAGACCAGGTAGAGGATAAAGCAGTTGGGGGCGGGAGAACAAATTAGGGGTAAACATCATAAGAGGAACAACAGGGGGGATATGAAACACAAAAAGGAGGCAAGAGATTCCAAAGGGGAGGTAAAAAAACAAAAAATGGTATAGAGACACATTTAGCAGTAAGAAAACACAAAATGGGGTAGGAGATTTACAGAGGGGATAAGAGGGTGAGTAGAGGGAAATGGTGGGCTAAATTGGAAAAAGAATGGGTGAGACTGGAAAAATGGGGGTTAAGGGACACGCAAGGGGAAAGAGAGGAAAGAGAGGATTAGAAGGGACATATAAATAGGATCAAGAGATACATACGGGGGGGACTCAAAAATGTATCTACCTTTGTGGTCAAAGAAATTCGGCTCTGAGAATTTACAAGTTTACTTCATGAAGTCCAGAAAAAAATTGCTTCTCAAAAGATCATGTGTGTCATGATAAGCATATTTAATAGAAAAATATTTAATCAGTCATCCTCTGAAATTCAAACACAGATTGCATTTTGATTAAATATCTAGCTCTTTCTCTAAGACACAGTATCTGATATGACAACAGTAGTGTTATTTGATGAAATCAATATTTATTGATTCTGACTAAAAATAACATGGATACTCACATGTAAGACATTGCAGGTTACACATTTCTAAAGTGCCATAACATGGTATGAGGTTTCTTTGTGACATACAAGAAACTCATTCTGGATGTATATTATTTTTTTTGTTTTATTATTTATATAGCGCTAGCAAATTCCATAGCACTGTACAATGGGTGGACTAACAGACAAGTAATTGCAACCAGACAAATGGACTCACAAGAGCAGAGGGGTTGAGGGCCCTGCTCAATGAGCTTACATGCTGGGGTAGAGTGACACAAAGGGTATAAGTAGGGGTAATGAAATAGGTTGCTAGAAAAGTAATCACTGAGAACTTAGTAGGTTATTTTTGACAGTTGCAGGAGAGAAGTCATGGGGGGGCAGTGGTGTACACACAATCCATGAGGCCCCGGTGCGAAACTGATCCATGCCCCCCCCTATTCCCACCCCACCCCTGTCTCCATCCCCCTCCCTATTTCCCCCCGACAGACAGACACACACACACACATAGACACATACACACCGACACCGACACACACATACATACAAACAGACAGGCACACATATATGCATACAGACAGACAGACAGACACACACAGACACATACATACATACAGACCGACACACATACAGGCACACACAGACAGGCACACACATACAGACTGACACACACACACACAGACAGACACATACATACAGACCGACACACACGCAGACAGGCACACATATACAGACTGACACACACACACATACAGGCACACAGACAGATACAGACACATACATACAAACACAAAGACACACATACAAACAAAGGCACATACATACAGACAAAAGAAAAAGACAAAAGGTTAACCGTCAGTATCTATATAGCACACAGTACCTTAGGTTTACAAGTGTACCTTTATAAACACTCAAAATTCAGTGACAAGAAAAAAAGAAAGAAAACCAAGGTACAAAATATTGTGAATCACCAAAGTGATAATGTATGAATGAATATAATACAAACTGCAGATGTGTAGAATTATATGGATTCAAAATAGTATCTGCAAAAGATATATAAACACTACATAGGGTAATATTGTAAGAGACAACTGAGAAGTATGGGTGGTAGAGAACTCACAAAATGAAGCAGAAATCAGGCGTATCTCCCTCTAAAATGGGGAACTGGACAGTATAGAAGATCTCCAGCGATGAATCTCAATATGAGATGATGACAAATCTTCTAATGCACTCCAAATACAGAAAAGAGAATAGATAGTGCAGATGGTATAAAAAATTAACAATTTAATTGCATATATTGCACTTACAATGTATCAGAGTAAAATCAGCTTTTCTCCACACTGGGTGGTATTTATAAGCAGCAACTGAACCAATCAGGATGTGGGATCAGGAACAGTAGTAGCAGCACCAAACAATGTACAAATAAAATAAAATAAAAGTTTGGTATAAGAAACAAATAAAACAATTCCAACGCGTTTCGTCCTTCTGTGGACTTCCTCAGGGATGTATGCCTGTGATGGGGGTAGGATTCCTCTTAAATATCCTTCAAATCATCTTCCAAACGATCGCCGGTGTAGGCGTGCGTTCCACTGTGGAACGCAAGTTGCTTCCGCATGACGTCATTTCCGGTATTCCGAACAGCTCGAAAAAAAGTATACTTGGAAAACAGCAGCTAAACCTAGCTATAGCCGTAGTGGAACAAATAGCAATATCATAAAACCTATTTTATACATATATAAATGACTAAGAATGACTCTAAGAGTCCTTCAAATCTTCAAAGTTATCGTCAATATGGGTGTGCGTTCCACTGTGGAGCGCAAGTGACTTCCACATGATGTCACTTCCGGTATTACAAACAGATAGGAAAAGATAGAAAAAAGGGCAATCTACTTTAGGAAACAGCAGTTTAAACATAGCTGAAGTGGTAGTGAACAAACCATAAAACCACCATAAAACCTCTTACATACATATATAATTAGGAAAAGATATATCTCCTTGTATATTGAATATATTTTATATAATTTCTCAAAATTAATAAAGAGTAAAAGGAATTCATTGCCAATGGATATAGTAATATATGGAAATGAATATTAATTTGAGAATATAAAAATGTAAAGAATTTTAATATTTAAATATTTAAGGAATTTTAATATTTAAAGAATATGATATTTAGAAATATCATAGTCCTTCAAAATATATAATTAATGTGGAATGAATAATCTACTATATAAGCTCCTCCAATGAGTTAAACGATGGACTACCAGAGTATAAATTTTGAAAGGATTAAAGAAATAATTAAAGAGATATATAGTTAACATTGATTATCCTAAGGTGCTCCATGTCTTACAAGTTCGAATAATATAATATTATATAATTTCATCATAATAAGAATATGTTTTGGTGAACATTTCTGCAATGAGAGACAACAATTAGTCATCAAATATAGAAATATAATAATAATAATAATAATAATCATAAAAAGAAAGAGAAAAAGGGGGGGGGGGAGGAGGGAAGAAGAAAAAGGGGAGGGAAAAGGAGGGGGAAAAAAAGATATGGAAATTGTCAAATTAATCCCGCTAAATCTATCTCTTGATTTAAACCAAATTTTAAAGTTTTTAAATTAAAACTTAACTTTTTATATAACTTTTTATATAATCCCCATTGCAAAATTGCATGCTTCTATTTTTTACCTAAAATTCATAAGTCCATCACACACCCTCCAGGCCGTCCCATTATTAGCGGTATCGACTCACTTTCCTGTAACCTTTCAGCCTATATAGATTTCTTTTTACAACCATATGTATCAAAAATTCCTTCATACATTAAAGATACCAAAGACCTACTAAATTATCTACAATCTGTAACATGGAAATCAAGTTATATTTTGGCCTCAATAGATGTATCTTCTCTCTACACGAGTATTCCTCATCAGAAAGGTTTGTCGGCCGTAGAGGAGGTTCTGCTGCAACATTCCTCCATTTCCAAGAAACAAATTGAATTTTTGATTAAATGTATGCTTTTTGTCCTTACAAGGATTTTTTTCTGGTTTGATGACCAATATTTTTTACAGCTATGTGGTGTCGCCATGGGGACGAGGTTCGCCCCCAGCTTCGCCAATCTATACGTCTCCCATTGGGAATCCAGATGTGTGGCTTTGGGCCAGACGCTGGGGGGAGCCTCGTTCTGTGGCGACGCTACCTAGATGATGTCCTTATTATATGGGACGGTGATCAGACCAGTCTGGATAACTTTATTTTGTATATTAATGATAATGATTACAACTTAAACTTCACTTCTACTTGTCACCCTACACAGATAGACTTTCTAGATTTGACTATCTATATAGACAACAATACTTTAAAGACAAAAACTTTTTTCAAAAACACCGACTGTAATACGGCCATAGATCACACCAGCCTACACCATCCTATGTGGTTGAAAAATGTCCCAAAAGGACAACTAACACGACTAAGGCGCAACTGCTCAGACAAAGAAACCTTCAAAATTCAATCTAAAATTATTAAACAGAGATACATAGAGAAGGGATACAATTTAAAAACTATTGAAGAAGCAGAATCTTCTCTAATAGATAGAGATCGTAATCAATTACTTTCGTCTAATGAAAATAAAAACAAAAGTGAAGATTCGAATAAATTTAATTTTGCTTTTATCACTAGATACCACTCTCAAGCTCGTGAGATCAAAAACATCATTAATCGACACTGGCATATTTTAAAAAAAGATATTTTTCTTTTCGTCAATACTCCCGTCAGCCGCACTCACAGCCACGAACACCCCACTATTCCACCATCTAGTAATGGACTAGATGCTATTATGCAACATAGCAGAACATTGTCCCAATTAGCACTGTCTACTAATAGCCGGGAAACTTACAATAGAGCTTTCATTTGATTTAAAGATTCCTTTCTGAACACAACATCTTACAACCTTTCATCGTGACATCCTGGTTGGGCTTTGCTTCTTTTTGCCACCTCAAACTCAAACTATCATACAACACAATCAAACCATATCTGACAGGCATCCAACATCACATGCTAACTTTACAACCAGACAAATCAAGTGTCCTCCTACCAATTAAGAACATCCTTAGGGTATTCAGAGATCCAAACCCCCACGTACGGCCCAGAGGCTACCCATAGATTTCCATATTTTTAAAGACTTATACAAGTCACTAGATTTAAACCCTTTGCCAACAACACAAACCTCATCGTTAAAACCGCCATATACGTAGCCTTGTTTATGGTTTCTTGAGACCAAGAGAATTTACCGCCATCAGCACAACACAGTCCACTCACATCCTACTTCATTCACACTTAACAAAACACATGGACTATTATATCTTGACTCTGCCTCACTCCAAAACCAGTCAACATGCACTTTCAGTAGAGGTTAAGTACTATCCTACTCACAACAGGTGGAGCCCCGTCAAACTACTGGACTCATATACCCAGCATAACAACGAACCACCATCTCAACCACTTTCAGTCTACATGGTTCGGTACTCACTACCACCACCTTTATGACACACGTCAGGTCTTTACTTACACAGCTGGGCCTCAAATCAGCTAACTATTCGGGCCACTCCTTCCGCATAGGAGCGGCCTCCACAGCATCCAGTGCAAACATTCCAGTTCATGTTATCAAGTCACTAGGGCGCTGGAAATCATCGGCTTACTCTAGATACATACCTAACCCGGTACAAGAAGTAAGAAATGCCTTTCAAGACATGTCTGGTTAAAGTATGTATATTGCTGGTATGTAATACATTTGATTTTCTACTTTTGCCCTCTTTATTTACAGGCCTACCTCATCGTCGGTTCCGGCACACCACAACCGACTTGCTCTTTTAATACCATCCTACACTTATCAGTGTTTGTATCTTCTGTACTATCATGAGCCCTTAACACAAGTATTAAGGCCTTTTGGCCTGTAATTGTGGGAGGGGCGTATGACACACCTCTTCCCTACTTAAGGGACACCCCTTACCTGGCTCCATATCGTTCGAGGTCAGCGCTGCATCACCCTCCCACCCACTCCTCATTATTAACTCATTTTCTCTTTACATTTCTTCTTGGTGGGCCCTCTTTATTTACAGGCCTACCTCATCGTCGGTTCCGGCACACCACAACCGACTTGCTCTTTTAATACCATCCTACACTTATCAGTGTTTGTATCTTCTGTACTATCATGAGCCCTTAACACAAATATATATATATATATATATATATATATATATATATATATATATATTGATGTGTGTATTAGTAACATATAATTATGCCTATAATATTTACACATATAGTAATATACATTTATATATGCATATATACACATAAATGTCATATATATATATATATATATATATATATTATATATAATATGTAATGAGCACGTATTGGCCCAGTCTTGTTGCTAGTTGCATACTCATGCACAATAACATATTCAAAGTGAAGAGCGCACCCATAGAACTTCAAAATAAACAAGATCACTTCTTTTTTTTTCAGTTGTGCAACTGCAGACATTTAGCATTTCAGTACCATTACTAAAATGTCCTTAATAGGCCAAAGTAGTTGTACTGAAACATGGATTACATGCAAATGTAATTATATGAATGGGTTCCATGGCATAGCTATCTGGGGTATCACCCCTACTTAAAATAAAGGTGCTCTTTTGTTAATTTTGAAGCCCTATATGCTTTCTTTCGTTGGAGTAAGAGTTTTCAATTTCTTTTTTTTTTTTTGTAAAGTCACTTTTTTTTTTTAATTCTTTATTTTTGTTGTGCAGGTGGGTACATGACAGTATCAAATGCCACAGCAGCGTGTATATATATTGCGACGAGACCAATCTCGACACATTGCATTGTAGGAGCCTGGTTGCCCGCCTGCTGCCTTTGGACTATGGCCCTGGGAGATTGTGCCCTTTTAAAAAACGTATTCGGCCCTAACAGAGTGCATGTCACTCATTCTGGCCCTTTAAATACAGTGGGGTCATTCGGTACTTGCCCTGTGTGAGCGGTGATACCCCAGATAGCTATGCCATGGAGACCATTCATATAATGAAAGACTATGGGAAAGACTTTAGCTCCATGGCAATTGAACTGTGTGAATAGGATCTGAGCGCTATTCGGTAGTTTTGTGCGCTCAGATCCCAGCTATCTGGGGATATGTGAAATGTCTGTGTGTTATGTGTAAAAGGTGACTTTATGTATTTTAACCCCTTAAGGACCAAACTTCTGGAATAAAAGGGAATCACGACATGTCACACATGTCATGTGTCCTTAAGGGGTTAAAGTGTTTTATGTCTTTTTGCAACCATGTGCTCAATGGAGTCTGCCTCTAGCCCTGGATAATTGGATTGCTTTCCCCTTTGTCTCCAGGATAGAGGCCCCTGTAAAACCTGTTTGAGCCAGATTGCTATGCTGCCAGCCAGGGGAACAAAATATACTTTTACTAACTTTTGAACCCCTGGTCTGATTCATGCCACTTTTTAAAATGTTGTTCCCCTGAATGGATTGATTGTGGATATGTATTTTTATGTGAATGTGATGTATGGTTTTAAAGTTATAAAAATGTGTACGTTTTAGCTTGGAGATAATTGAGTAGATATAGTAGGAAACTCAATTATCTCCCAAGCAGAGGGGAGGGAAACTGTGGGCTGTACTATTATGTTATTGGTTGTTTTATACCTCCCCCTGGGTGTGTTCTGTTTGTACCTGACTGTAATAAAAACCAGGCTGGGTGTGCCAGCACCTCAGACCACTGCTTGACACTCAACACGGAGCCTTGGCTCGTTCTTGGGGGGATTCCCTGTATGCTGTTGGAGACTGATTGCTAGGAGTGTAAGCTGATGTATGCTTTTCCTGTTCGTCCGCTAGCAGCTATTCGTGAGGTTCCAGTTTGGAGTGCTATTTTGTATCCAGTTCGTGGGTTTGGTGTTCTGCAGTAGCTGTGCCTGTCTCTCCGAAAGGGGCATATCGCCTAAACGGATTTTAACCCCTTGTCTGCAGAAACGGTCCGTTACATATATATTTATATATATATATATATATATATATATATATATATATATACTTAACATTGGCAAGAGTATGTGCACATTTTTAAAGATATAAAATATAAGCAAGATCAACATAACAGGCTTAACAATGGTGAAGTGTCGTAAAGTCACTTTTTATTGTAAGGTAGGAACAGAATAGATAAGCAAACATGGCAGTCAGATGATATAGCAGTGGGACACGCAGTTCCCCATGTGGGTGACATCAATAACATATGATTTGGATAAGCAGCTCCACTTTAGTTAGGCATATATTCGTTCGTAGAGAGAAAGTGGGTACCTTGCTCCATACGGTCCGAAAATCCTTATTAACCAGTTTGCTCATATATAATTAGTGGAGTGTTACGAGTTAACTTAAGTGCGTATGAACAACGGGACGCAGAGGTCCCTTCAACAATTAGTAATTGTGACCACAGTGGGTCTGTCGTAGCGTTATTATTTATCATTTCGTTTTTATTTTCATTACCTAGTCGTTTACCAAAATATGTTTTTCCTTCATTATTTATTGCTTTACATTTATAACTTTATGTGGCAGTGTTGCCATTTGTGTTTATCTGAGTCTGTGTGGTGTTGTATGTGTGGAGTGATGTGCCGTGTGGTGCGTCTCCCCTTTTGACTGGGCCCCCCTTGTGTCCATGGTTCGTATTGGCCAGTTGCCTGACTCCCCTGTTAGTCAGGGGGGGGGGACGGGTTGATCCTCTGCGTTTGCTTCTGTAGAGCATATGTTGTGTCTGTCATTTGAGGGCTAGTGTGGGGTCTTGTTCGCCCCTGAGATTGCTGTTTCCCCTCCAGCTCCCACGGTCCCGTCAACACCAGGTGGCTACGTGGTCGTTGGGGCGGTTGTTTGGTGTGAGCTATTCCAGGGGATGTCAGGTATCTAATCTGCTGTCTAGTGAGGTCCTCGATGTTGTTTTCATGCAGTTGACCCCGTGATTCGGGGTATGGTTGTATTGTTGTGGTTTGTATGTGCTGTGGTGGGTGCATGGAGGATCCCTGCGTGGGGGTGCAGTGTGTATGTTCTGGGCTGTGGTAGACCAGTGGTGGTGAATGGTGTTGTTTCCCATCTTGCTTTCCCCCGTGTGATATGGGGTAGTTTGTATTCTGGTTTCGGGGGTTGTGGGGGGTGTCTGTCCACCTGTCGTCTAATAGTAAACCCCCCTATTCCCACCCCTAAGGTCTTAGTTCTTCCCATTTGCCCATTGGTAGGGTCCTGTGTAAGTTCGTCTTCACAGTGTATCCGCTCCCCCCTGAGTCCCCATTCCGCTGCTACCGGTGGGTGGGGGGGTTTAGGCTTTGGACTGGTGGTGCTACGTCCGGCGAGTCCAGGTGTCCCATCTCCCGTCTCCCATCCCCCCACCTCCCCTCTGGTTATCGGATGTGTTCTAAGAGCAATAGACATACCATAGTCTCCACTGCTCTACGTGTTTTTCCTGCCTCCCCAGAAGACTAGCTATTGTGGATTCGGCTCTGTGTATGTCTTTGACCTTGGTTGAATCTTGTCGCAGTCCCACCAGATGTGTTTGAGAGTGCCGATTCCATTTGCACATCTCCAGCAGGTGTCTGGTATTGTCGGGTTGATCCGATGTAGGAGAGACGGCGTGCGGTACCAGTGAGATAACAACTTATTATTAATTTCTTGGTAGTTAGTGCTCGATGAGCAGCAATATTTGTTCCCATTGTCCCTCCATGTATGTGTTATCCAGGAGGTCTTCCCACTGCCTCTTGAACAGGTCCTTCCTTTCCCTTTCGCCCGTCGCCAGTCGTTGGTATACGGTCGAGACAATGCCATCTGCTTCGGGCGTCTGGAAACAGAGTTGTTCAAACCAGGTTAGGTCCCTGTGCAGCTTGGTCTTGTGTGGAAGGTTGTGGTAAAAATGCTTGAGTTGGGCATAGTGAAATGAGGGTCTTCAGTCCGGTTCCAATTAGTATCGTATGTAGTGGGATGTAGCCTTCTTGGGCTTCCAGTGGCCATGCTGACGGCGGTAGACTGTCTCCTATGTTCGAGTTGTGTGTGATGGGGATCAGCGGGCTGGGAGAGGGGGATATGTAGGGTGCCTTCCTCAGTCTGGTCCAAGATTTGAGCGTTTGTGTGATGGGGGAGTTTTCTCCCAGCGGGTTCGAGGCCTCGGTCCTGTCGTGCCAGATGTATTGGTGTAGTTGATTATTTGTGAGATCCTTGCACAGTCCATCGTGTGGTCCATCGTTTATGAAGTGTGGCGATATGGAGTTCTCTAATGCGCTGTAGAACCGTTGCTTGGTAGTATTTGTTCAGATCCGGTAGTGCAAGTCCCCCCCATGTTTTGGGAAGGCACAGTTTTTCGTGTGCTATCCTGGCTCTATCCCCCTTCCATATGTATTTAAGGATCGCGGTCCGGAGCGTTTTGAAGAAAATTTGTGGGATTATGCGCGGGAGTGTGTGGAACACATAGAGTATCCTGGGGAGGATATTCATCTTTACAACCGCGATACATCCCTGCCATGAGATGTGGTTGTAGTTCCATCTTTTGAGGTCCTCCAGGACAGTGGACAGGAGGGGTGTGTAGTTATGCGCGTACAGATCTTTCGCGTCGGGGGTAACCTGTAGCCCCAGGTATTTCATGCTCTCCGTGCACCAGTGAAACGGGAATTGTTGTCGTAGCCGCTCGCATTCTTCCCCTGGTACCGTCACATTCAGTATCTCGCACTTGGGTATGCTGAGTTTGAGCCCCAATAAATTGTCATACGTCTGGAATTCTGTCACAAGATGGGGGATCGATTCCAGGGGTTCAGCAAGGAAGAATAGCATGTCATCTGCGTAAGCAGCGACCTTGTGTTCCTGCGTTCTATGGCTGAAGCCTGATATCCTGGGGTTCCTTCGTATTCTATCCAGCAGTGGTTTCAAGGTGAGGGCAAATAGAAGCGGCGAGAGTGGGCTTTGCCTGGTTCCGTTCTTTATGTTGAAGCTATCTGTGAGTGCCCCATTCACTTGGACTTTAGCATTTGGTTGATGATAGAGTGTTGCGATCCACTGCAGCATCTGGTCTCCGATGCCTGTTCTCCGCAGTGTTTCCATCATAAATCGCCAATCCACTCTATCAAATGCTTTTTCTGCGTCCGTGGATAGCAGCTTCTTCTTAAGGTGTTTCGCTGCGTGTTGGACCACAAAGAGCCTGATGGTGCTGTCTCTGTCCTCCCTGCCTGGGATGAACCCCGTTTGGTCCGGGTGGATCAGTCGCGGCATGTACATCTGTAGTCGAAAAGATAGTATATTCGAGAAGAGCTTGACATCTGTGTTGATGAGAGATATCGGGCGGTAGTTCCCCACTTGTTCTGTGTTTTTGCCCGGTTTCGGAATCACCGTGATCATCGCTGCTAGGGATTCCTTGTGAAAGGATGCTCATTCCCGTAGGCTATTTAGTGCGTTAACCAATTTCGGTACCAGTTCATCGCTGAACTTCTTTTAGTATTCTACCGGGAAACCATCCGGGCCTGGTGCTTCACCGTTCTTAGCTACTTCTAGGGCTAGTTTGACCTCCTCTTCAGTCACCGGCGCGTCAAGCGTTTCTGCTTCCTCCGGGGTGAGGGCATCAGGGCTGAAGTCCTGCAGGTAGTTCACCGTGTCCGTTTGTTTTCGCGCGGCATCAGGGACCTCGTTTGAGTCGTCTATGTTGTAGAGGTTTGTGTAGAAGAGCTTGAATTCCTCCGCAATTTCTTCAGGGAATTGCGACAATCTGCCTCGTCTGGTTCGCAGTGCGTGCACCTGGGCCCTGTTTTGCGGACGCAGCATTTGGGCCAGCAGTTTCCCACACTTGTTGGCATGTCTATAGAAGAATGCATTTGAGCGTTGCAGTTGTCTTGCATACCTGTGTTCTATGATGTCGGAAACCACAAATTGGAGGTTAGCTAAGATCAGGATGGCAGTACCCGCTTTCTTCAGAGAGGGGTGGTTGCTGTAGAAGTTCTGCGGGTAATACCGGTTTTTAAGTAGGGAGTTTGCTTCCGTCTTCAGGTGGGTTTCCTGTAAGAGTGCAACTGAGACGTGTTGTCTCTTGAGATCTCTCAGAAGATGGGATCTCTTTTCTGGGGCATTAAGTCGCCTGCAGTTTTGCGTAAGTATAGTCAAAGGTGTCGGGGTGTAAGCCATTGTGGTAAGTGGGCGTCATTACGCCAGGCCACCTATACGTGGATCATGGGCCCAGATTTGCCGGACTACCTGCTGTGCAGGTAGGCAAAGGCAGGGGGGGTCAGGTGATAGATGCAGGCGCGGCATGCGCGGAGGGACGCAGTGGCTGTTTGGGAACCCAGGAGGGGTGCGGAAGAGGGAGGTGTGTTGTCCTGCTTGCAGGAGCTGTTATGCTTCCTGTGTGTTGTCGTCTTGGTGTGTGTTAATGTGTGAGGGTGTAAGCCCCTACAATCAGTGTGTGCGGTCATCTCTCCCTAGGTCGGGTAGAGTCCTTTGTAACTGGGTGGATGACCAGAGCCGTACCACTACACGGTAATTACCGGAGTGGCTGCAAGCGTGGTTCCCCCAGTAGTCCTGGTATACTCGGGTCTAGTTCGGGTCGTGGCACTCGCTAAGCGGTGTTAGTCAAGTGTGTGTCTCTTGGTGTTTGGATCGGGTTCCAGTTCCGCTAAATGTGTGCCTGTATTTGTGCACTAGGCGGTCGGGTCGTGCGCTTACGTGTACTCTCTATCTGGGGTCAGGTTCGTCAGTCAAATATATGTTGCGCCAGTGTGGTCTCCCTATTCTCAGCAGTCCGGAGCATCTCGTTGTTTTAACTTGTTTTGTCGTGCATCTACGGTTGTACGGTGCAGTGATCAGGTGGTTGGGGTAGGGCGCGTTCATATGTGTCCCCATGCTGTTATGTCAGTCAAGTTCACGACAAGCTGCGTGGTGTCGGGTATGTCTGCTAACGGCAGTTCAATTCGTTTGGAACGGTGTATCTGGATAGGGCCAAGTTTGTCCTCATACGTAGTAGTCCCCAATCTGATGTGCCCTTCCCCACCCCGGCAGGTGCTCCCACCCAATGCTGTCATGTGTTCCCCCAACCTCGACCACAGGTCCGCCAATGTGTTCGGCATTCTAGTATGCTTCCCCCGTCAGCATTTCTTGTGTAGTTAGAGTCCGTGGGAGATGTCCCCTCTCATGTCACGTAGCGTGGTTCCCAAGTGTTACAGAGGCATGGTCAGCCTCGCCTGATTCCCCCATCCCCCTCCCCAAGAGCTATGTGGCGGGTTATGGCTCCTCGGTGCCACGTATAGTGGTATCGGTATTTCCAGCTTGTGGTCTGCTCTGTGTTGGGCATACATAAGCCATGTTCGCAGTCAGTGGTGGGCTGTGTGCCTCTGTCATAAGTTGTGTCCCGTGGTGGGGTGGGTCCCGGGAGGGACGGGTAAGGGCCAAAACCTGTCAGTCAGTGCATGTCAAAAGATGGGGTTGGGGGGGGTAGAAAGTACTTATCTGAGTGGGTTTTGGTGGCTCCGTCCCCTGGTCTTGTCTGTCGATGTCTCCGGACCGCCAATCAGGGACGGCTTCACATTGGCCCATTGGGTCAGCTTGCCTCTCATTCAGCATGTTGGGCCGGGTTACGCGGCCTATGCGCTAGAGGTCTGCGCGGTGAGTCCTCTCTGCATCTTCTGGCAGCTCTCTGTGCTATGGGGCCTGGCCGTTGTTCAAGTGGTCCCAAGATCCAGTCGGCCACTTCTGTGTACGGCAAGCCCAGCCTTCTCAGGAACACTGGGACCTCATCTGGCCACCTCACGGGTACCCATTAATTTTCATGGCGGGCTAGCAGGCTAAAGGGGAACCCCCATTTGTATGGTATGTTTCTGCTCCGTAACAATTGTGTTATGGGTCTTAGAGCTCTGCGGGCTTCTAGTGTGAGGGGTGAGAGGTCCTGGTACAGGGCAACCTCAGCTCCCTGGAATGGCCAGCTTTGTCTGGATCTGGCTTTTGACATGATAAGATCTTTCACTTTGGCGATTAGTGGAGGGGCGGAGCCGAACTGCCGAGGAAAGCGGTCGCTGGAAACCAGAGCTCCAGACAACGGACGATGAAAACCTACCTACCCCTACAAAAATAAACACTGAACACCCAAAACGACTACACAGACCCCCTAAATCAGCATGGGAAAGAAAAATAAGAAACCGGGGCCAGATAATCCTACCGCCGGGTTGACGATCGGCGACATGTGGAGACAAGCGCTAGGCCCGACTGAGCCCACTATGGCGGCCCTCCACGGCGGCTGTTCCGATTTCTCGGACGATCTCTCGGGAGACGCCGAAGACAACTACCTACCAGCCCCAGCCATGCCACAGAAGGCCAGACCCCAGAAGAAGGGAACCGATGCTGAATTGGTAACTACAGGGGTTCTGAAGGCCCTACTGGCGGAACTCCAAAATAACATACTTACAGACGTTAAGGCCCTCAGGGGAGAAGTGCAGGGCCTGATAGGCCGCATCAGCACACTGGAGGCATCCTCTCAGAACCACCAGTTAAACTTATCGTCCTTACAGAAAGCAGTGCAGGACTTACAAACACAGAATCAGCTATATGAACGCCGCTTCGCGGCCCAGGAGGATGACCGGAGACGGCAAAACTTAAAGGTCAGAGGGCTCCCAGAAGAGATATTGGAATCCGAATTGCCGCAGGTTATACAACGTATATTGGGAGCTGTATTACCTCAGGGACAGGCCGACGCCATCAGCCCAACAGACCAATTTCGGATCCCTAAACCACCCAGGGCACCACCTTCAGCCACGAGAGACACTATAATCACATTCAGAAATGGACGGGATAAAACAACTGTCCTCACGGCCCTCCGGGGCAAAACCCCGCTACAGTTTGAAAATAAGAGACTGACCTTTTTTGCTGACCTGTCCAACGGCACCCTAGCCTGGCGCCGATCGTTGCGACCACTCACCTCTCTGCTCCAACAAAAGGGTATCAGTTATAGATGGCGGAACCCCAGATCTCTTGCGGTACAACAAGGCGCGGACTCCCATTTAATCCACGATATCCAGGACGCATCGGACCTCATTAAGACTCTGGGCATCCCACACGACTCACTCATCCGGGAAGGACCCCCTCACCATACCACGCCGACGCATACCTGGGACCCGGCGACAATCAACCCGTTTATCCCGAGAGGCGCAACCCCAGTGAACTATGCAGCGGTCACCACTTAAGTCTCCAAACCTAGGACTACACAATCCTCAGGAGTTGTATGGAAGACACCCCACAGCCTACGGGAAACCTCACCTTAATATTGGACTTGCAATCTACAATCTATAATCTGGACTTGACAAATGGTACCCCCCCCCCCCTCCCTTTATAACAAAGCAGGGCCTCGGCCCCTCCTCGAGATCCCAAAAGAAAATTAGTCCTGACTGAAAGGTTGTCTAGCGACTTTTCTAATTTTTATTAATCCCCCCCCCCCCCCAAAAAAAAAACAAACAAAAAAAAAAAAAACTTACCAGCAGAGGCAAGACCTTCTTTATTCACACGCACCCCCCCACATAACCGACCAGACAGGGACACCCAACTATCGAGGAGCTGCATAGAGACGCAACCCCAGACGTTACCACACTCTTGACCAAACACACATACTGGCTCTCCCAACTTTTCCACCTCCACACATATGTAATCACCTGTCTACCGTGTAACAGCGGGGCACTGGCCATTAAGGGGACCAGACACACACGACTACCGAGAGGGACTCAAGATACGACCATCCCGCACCCACACACTTGGGCACCCCTCGACATATTCGACACAACGACTACCGGGATACCCATGACAGACTCCACACAACAGCAAGGGAGCCTACAGGCTGCTCCTACCTAGCCTCCCACATGATATGGCACGAGCCAACCACGCAATGTGTCCGGTAAATGAGAGAGGCGACAGACCAGCCTCCACAGGCAATTGCAGGGAGGTATCACGACACTATATACCACAGCAAGACCTCTTCACGATAGCTGCCAGACACCTATTGCCCCACAGAACCCCACTCCCGTAACCTCTGCCTCCTAGACGTGGGAATCGGCTGATCCCAGGCAGACCACAGACCGGCAAGGTCCCCAATAAAACGGAGACCTCCCTATGCAGGCCTATAACGCTTGTTTTTACGAGATATTACTTTTACTGTTATTCTTTACGTTTACAGTTCTTTCAAGTCTCAGTTTAATTTTCTTGCCTGTAACCAATCGAGTGGGAGACAGATATGTATACTGTAGGTACCCGGTCAATTAGATACCTATGTACGATATGGGCACACGTCATGGCACATCATCATAGGACTCAGCTAGCCACAGGTGACACCGAACCTTATGCCCGCTCTGGGTTAAGCCTATCTTGCCTGGGCTGCATATTTAGTAAGACAGATGGGACGTCTAGTTATGTTTAAGTATAGTTTCCATTTTTTTGTCATCTGCCTTTTAATATGTTTTCTGTTTTAGTGTTCATTTCACATACCTTACTAACCCGTTCCCAGCTCGGATACCTGTCGTAAGCATTACTTATATATTCAGATGGGACACGTAGGAAGTGAGCTATGTTCTAATATGCTGTTACAATACTTTCAACAAAAAAAAACAAAACAGTGCAGTATACTTTGCCTAACCATACTAACGAACATTGCTTTCTGTCAATTACCAATGTACCTATATTTAATCGTATTACTGTTAACGATGTCTTAATTACTGCACTGCCAAAAATAAAGAATTAAAAAAAAAAAAAAAAAAAAAAAAAAAAATCTTTCACTTTAAATTCGTGCAGGCAACATATAATATCTCTGGGCTAGTTGTCAGTGCTTCGTGGCCGAAGTGCCCTGTGTGCTCTGTCGAATCTGATGTTATTAGGTGCGTCTGGGCCCAGTATTTCTTTAGTAGTGCTGTGAGTGTGGCTTCCACATTTTCCTCGTTATGTGGCTCAGGGAGGTTTCGGATTCTAATGTTTGATCTACGTCCCCTGTTATCTAGGTCCTCTGCCTGCCTCCTGAGGTGTAAGAGAATGGTACCTTGTCGGCTAATAGCCAGGTTGTTAGCTTCAATGCGGCCTGACATCGATTGTTCTGCAGCCTCCGATGCTTGTATACGGGTGCCCTGTGCTGCTATATCATTCCCCAGCATGGCAACTTCCACTCAGATCGCCTCATGTAGCTTTGTCAGATGTGGCCTTCAGGTCAGCTTTAGTGACCATGCTGGTGGTCAGGGCTCTAATGTCTGCCCTGATGTCTGCCAGGGACAGAGCTTGTGGCTCGGCCTCCAGCGGCGTGGTCGGCCCGTCGGCCATCTTGGGGCCTTGCTCGGCATTCAGCGGTCTTCTTGGCGCGTGGAGGATACAAGTCCAAGGAGCCGCTTTGCGGGGTAGTCAGCTGCCTCCTGGGTGTCTGGTGCGTGTCTGGGTGTTTAGTGCGCCCCATTTAGGAAAGTCTGTTCTGCGATATGTGCGCCGATGATTGCTGCGCGGGTCGGAGCTCCGAGATTAAGCAGCCGGCGCCATCAGCGTTCAAGCCACGCCCCCAGAGTTTTCAATTTCAAGTTATTTTTTTCACCCTCTATATCAGCACACTATGCTGGAGCGACGCATTATTGGGCTGGTATAGAATTTTTTTCCAGGGCTGTTTTTAGTTCCCAGTCCGGCCTTGGTGTTGGCTCAGGTGGATGGGAGTCAGAGTTCCCACTCTGACTCCCTGGTCTTCCTCCCGCGTGGCTCTCAGTGTTAGCTGGGAGGAGTGATGTGCGGTCACTTCCTCCCAGCGTGTGATGTAATCACAGGGGGCCCGGTCGCGCTGTTAAAGCGCCCAGCGCTGACCGGGCCCCCTTACAATCCATATCCCTATGGACGGCGGCCCCGGCGGTTTGCAGCAGGGGCCGGGGCCACCAAAGACAGTGGCGGGTACCCGGTCACAGGGGTCCGCAGGGCGGCCGGCCCCAGGAGTGACGCGCCCGGTCACAGCTGTGACCCCTGCCACCGCGGTATGTACGCCAGTGGGGGGATGAAAACAGGATAACAGTTTAAATTATATGCTTTCCTGAAGAAGTGTGTTTTCAAAGATTTTTTGAAGGAGTGGAGACTGGGTGAAAGTCTAACGGAGAAGGAAAGGGAGTTCCACAGAAAAGGTGCAGCTCTGGAGAAATCTTGGAGGCACGCATCAGATGTGGGAGTATTGACAGAGGACAGACGTAGGTCTTCGGAAGAGAGCAGGGGCCTCGAAGGGACATATTTGTGTATTAGGGAGGATAGGTAGGTAGGTTGAAGCAGCATTATGTAGGGACTTGTAAGCAAGCACCAGAATCTTAAATTGAGCCCTATATCTAATTGGAAGCCAATGTAGGGACTGACAGAGGGGGAGGCGTGGGAGGTGCGGGCGGACAGGAGAATGAGCCTCGCCATCGCGTTCATTATAGATTGCAGTGGTGCAATCTGGGAACATGTAAGACCACTGAGAAGGGGATTGCAGTAGTCAAGGCGAGAAAGAACAACGGCATGGACCAGCACCTTAGCTGCGTCTGGTGTTAACCACTACCTGACCTCGGA
Organism: Pelobates fuscus; assembly: GCF_036172605.1. Lineage (NCBI taxonomy): Eukaryota > Metazoa > Chordata > Amphibia > Anura > Pelobatidae > Pelobates > Pelobates fuscus. The sequence goes on from NC_086321.1 coordinate 278,018,557, forward strand.
CGTACCTGGTACGTCTGCGGCAAATCGGAGACCTGGACAAGCGATCCCAATGGAGGGGACTGCCCGAGACCCCAGCAGTCACCCTACAGCAGCTGTGATCTCTCCAGCACTCCAGGGCCATGAAATCACAATGATCACCTGGCCGCAATAGGAGTCTAAGGAGCTGCTAGCAGGGGGACTGCCTGAGCTGTAAGACAGCTGTAAGACAGCTGTAAGACAGCAAAAAAATAATAAAATAAATATATTGTACATATATTATAGACGTTTAATATATTATAACATAATTAAAGCATCATAAAATATACATATATAATGCATATATATGATTGCATTATAAGTGTACAATGAGATATATACATATTTGTGTACGGGATTATGGAAGGGGCGCACATTAAACTGTGTGTAATTTTAATATATGAGAGTCGGTTGAGGTGTGCCGAAACCGACGTGAGGTTAGGCCTGCAAAAGAGGGCCCACCCAGGTATAATGATATATGAAGAGGGTGTGGTGGGAGGGAATTTCCGAAATCGTCGCAGACAGGTGAGTAAGGGGATTAGCTGGGTTTAAATAGTCATAAAATCCCTCCCACAACTTCAGGCATACGCCTTCTATTTGTGTACGGGATTATGGAAGGGGCGCACATTAAACTGTGTGTAATTTTAATATATGAGAGTCGGTTGAGGTGTGCCGAAACCGACGTGAGGTTAGGCCTGCAAAAGAGGGCCAAAAAGTGTGTGACATTTATTAAACATAACAAATCATTTAGACATATTATAGAAAGCGAGCCTAAATTCTTTCTGGATTTGGAATGTACCGGTTGTATGAACTGGACGACTTGAGGCTGCTGTGGCGGCCCTAACACGGAATGAATGTCCCGAGAAGGAATTCGGATTGAGGCCAAGACTAACAAGCAAGGGGCGAATGTATAGCATGAACTGTTTGAGAGATGTGGCAAAAATTGTACGAGCAACCGTTATAATCGGAACGCATTTAGTATCTTGAACCACCTACAATACTTACACATATCGTAGGCCGTGGAGTACGTTTGCTTAGTATTAGTAGGCAAATCTTACCTGCGTAGACTCTAATTTCAGGCGTGATCGATACCTTATTTGACCTGCAGAGGAAATCTGGACTGCGTGTTATTTTATCTCAACCGTTATGTTTAAGCATGGTCCTACTTCAGGACTTCGGAAGTGGCTAAAGCGGAGGATACTGCAGGGGACTGGAGCTAGTTCTTGTAGCATGCTGTGAGGAGGAAGGGAACGAAAATTATGCAAAATTCAGAAGCCCATTGAGCTTTCTCGTGAAGTAGAGCTGCTAGCTAATGGGTACCAGTAGGTGAAGATAAGGACTATCCCGTAAGAGTTGAGGCCGTGCTAGTAGCCCTGTGTTTGAGAGAAGCCCTACCTACGATTTGGGTCATGTGGACATGTATCATCTATGCGCGGCAGGGTATTAACTTCTTGTGGAGGAGCGTTAACCTGACCGCACACGCGCGATTACCTGCATTAAACCATAGCGAAAAAGGACTGAAACAGGCGCCTGATGAAACTGCCGTGATGTGAATCGAAGAACAGAATGCGAGGCACGTAGTGTACGTGGTTCCTAAGGATCGCCAGTGAGCGACAGGTTGGGGTAACATATGCATATATATATATATATATATATATATATATATATATATATATAAATATACAGGTATCCTTGAACTGCTAGCACTGAGCATCTAGCAGACCCATAGCCCGTAAGAGATAACGTATTGAAAGCACCGGAGTAGCCGAGTACGATAGTTCTGAAATACTGTTTTGCATCTATGTAGGAGTATGTAACGCACGATCGAAACTAAGGCGGGAAATAAAGCGCTAGGATACCTGGAGCGGTTATGGGATCTAAAACATAGTGATTATGCTTGACGGGTCTGGGGTGTGCCGCCCCCCCCCCCCAGCTGACTAGGAGCGCGAGTGTGAGTGCGTGTGTGCTGGCTGACTAGCTAGTGCCGCAATGCGGCGAAACAATTACACTAGGTTGGTGACAGGTGAGGCCCTGCTAGTTGCCAAGCGGCTTGAGAGGCTCTATCTATGCGTTGGCGTGAGGGGGTAGTGTGGCCACTGAATGAGGTGGCGGGGTGTCGGCCTCTCGGTGACAGTTAAACATAAGATAGAATGGGAGTGACGGATGAGGCCCTCTCTATGCCACAATGCGAGGCGACTAACTATGATTTGGCCCGAGGGACATAGTACCTCCAAGTATGAGGATGGGTGTTGGCCTCGCGGGACCACTAACCTATGGCGAAGAAGCCGGGGAGAATAACAACTAGTGGACACCTAGGAACCTAACAGCCAGCAGTTGCTAACTAAGATGGAAGGGCAGTTAGTGAGAGAGGACATACTACAGGACGAAACGTGGGTAGCAAAGAGGTAGGATCGTATGGTTTGACCGAAACTGGAGTGCCCAGTGAGCATGTGGGGTCCGGATGGTCGGGACGTATGAACTAGAATGCGTGTATGATCGTATGTATGGCCCTCGGGGCTCGTGGTGCCAGACCGTGGCATTGAGTCGAAATGCAATACGAATAAACGTGTATATCAGTTGACGTTGTAGCAATACATATATATGCAGATCCTGTTCGTAGTATTGTTAAATGCGTACTTGCCTTAGCTGAGGCTCGCTCACCAGAACTGCAATATGAAAGCAGACGCATTTGTCCAATAACGTTTAAGTGCTTGTCTGCGTAGGAGTACGCCGGGTTTTACACGTAACGCAAATTGCCGCGCTGACTGAGGATGAATTAGGGCTGGTACAGACAATGCTTCGTTTGCTGTGTACATACATCGCTTCAAAAGACCCTCACAACGATGAGCAGGTTAAAGAAAGTCGGAATAGCCAATTATCCAAAAATTCAGCCATAACCAAGCGAGCTGGCAAATTACTGTAACCGTCAATGCGCGTCACTGTATATCAGTACATCAGTGTTTATACCTGCGTATGTGTGCGTACGTGAACATCAGGGATATAATATTAATGTAATTACATAATTATTAAATTAGCAAAAAACATTTATTATTTTTTTTAAATTGCTATTCACTGCGAGACTTATTGTATGTATACGAATGTATATATATATATATATATATATATATATATAGATATATATATTTGTGCGCGTTCTCTCGTATCTACATGGAGGGATATTAGGATAGAAAAGAGGGACTTGGGCCCAAAATAGGGACTGTCCCTCCTAAATAGGGAGACTTGGGATGTATGATATAGTAATAGGGGCCAGAGGCTGTAAAGGTTAACTTTAGTAACTGCAATAAGAAAAAATCAAAGATTGAAGAAATGTGTAGTGCTGTCTTTTTGACTAACAAACAGTATGTATTCCTGTCAATGAACGACTCCCGAGTTATTATCATAATGCGCACAGGAGAAACAAACACGATGTCTGTGATTTAAACATTTACCGAGGATCAGATCTGTAAATGCCGGCCATCATTTTAAGATGAGCAGTATAGAGAGCCTTCAATTATGCAGTTTGTGTAATGCAGCCCTGAATAGTGGGAAATAAAATTAAAACTACGGATGAAATGGTAAACTTGGGCAGAGGCAGAAGTGAGCTGTCGTGTAATGTTAATGGCTTTAGCGACCACCTGGAATCATATCAGTAAAGCGATTAATGACATTTAGAGAGCCCATTAGTGGATTCTCTACAGCACTATAGCAGCACACTCTACACCATGGAAATACATAGATATTTGCGTGTAGTTTCACTAAAAATTAGGCAGGAAGGGGTGACGAATGACCCAGCCATGTGCCGCTCGTTAAAACAATCCACATACTGAAAATTGCATTCCCCTGGGATAAGGCAGAAAGGTAATTCGAATACGTACCCCCAGCAAGCCTACCTCTCCTTAATTAACTCCGTAATGACCAAATGTTGGATCGAAACCCAATGTCTGGGGTTGCCGAGGCCGGCAGCACATGGTTGAGGGGCGAGACATTGTACTCTGAAAAAGCCTTTCCTAACCACGAACAGGCATGACCAGGTACAGGAAGGACCCCCCGCTAGCGAGACGGTCATCGGTTCTCATCGGAGAGACGCGACAAACAGCTGTGGCTGCGAGAAACGAGGAGTCTCCCCTGTAGAGATGAGATGGTGCACTACAATACGTGCTCATTTCAACAATGCAATTGAGAGCAGAAAAATGCCACAAAAAGAGATAGAGAGAGAGCAAGAGGAGAAAACTAGTGACATAGACGGAGTTCAACTAGGGTAAGGAGCGGTTTTGTTCCAGCACAGTCTCGGAGAATCTGGGCTGCCGACGGGGTGAATCTGGCAGGAAATACCATGGGTCAGCGGAGCTGGTAAGTTAAACCATTTATTCCCTTACAAAGCCCTGCCCGAGGACAGTATGGATAGCAGTTGTAACAGCTAGCTAGAGAGAAGGAAAACGTGAGCGGGAAGCCATACAGAGCATTTCATGTTGTATGAATGATAATGCGAACGGAACGTATGCGTAAAAGGAAAGATTATTCGAATAGACTTACTGTTTGTACGAGATCGACGAATGGCTTCCGCGCGTGTGAAAAATACTCACGAAAAACCGGCGGGCCGTGTACGAGCGTCACGGCAGATTGACGTCAGAGGTCTGTGAAAACGGAAATGGAAGCGAATTTCCGAAATCGTCGCAGACAGGTGAGTAAGGGGATTAGCTGGGTTTAAATAGTCATAAAATCCCTCCCACAACTTCAGGCATACGCCTTCTATATATCTCAAAATACACTTATAAGAGATAGGATAGAAAGGAGGCGGGCTTTAGCTCAGTATAAGGGGGGTGGAGATGGGCGAGGGGAAAGCTCAGAACAGAGGAGGTATGTAATATTGATAAAAATTCACAAAAAATACAAATGACTCATGATAATATTAAATGTATGCTTACTAATGCAAGGAGCCTATATAACAAAATGGGGGAACTAGAGGCAATAGCATACACTGATATAATATAATAGGCATAACAGAAACATGGTAGGATGAGACACATGACTGGGCAGTTAACTTAAATGGGTACACATTATTTAGGAAGGATAGGAAAAACAAGAAGGGTGGTGGGGTATGTTTGTATGTCAACCATGAATTAAAGTTAAATCTTAGGCATGTGGAGTGTGATGAGGAAAATGTGGAAGCTTTATGGGTAGATATCTGCTTGGGGCAAACAAAGGGAAATCAATTATTGGTTGGGATATGTTATAAGCCACCTAATGTAAATATTAATGAGGAAGAACTGCTGTTAGAGCAAATTGGGAAAGCTGCAAATCGGAAAAACACGTTAATTATTGGAGATTTTAATTACCCGGACATACATTGGGATAGAGTGACTAGTACTTCAGCAAGGGGAATCAGCTTTCTGTTTGTGTTAAATTACACCTTCATGTCACAACTGGTACAAGCACAAACTAGAAAGGATGCTTGTCTGGATCTCATTATAACAAACAATGTTGATCTTTTGTCCAACATTCAAGAAGGGGAGCATTTGGGAAATAGTGATCACAATATGGTATTTTTTTTTAATAAACTCAAAAAAGCAAAAGCTTGGGGGTATACTAAAGAATAGGGCAACTCTACAACATATCGACTGGCATAAACTGCTTAGTGAAAAAAAGCACTGAGGATAAATGGAAACAAATATTAGAAAGGAACATTTCTCAGTATGTACTATTGGGTAATAAATATAAAAGAGACAAATTGAAACCAATGTGGCTTAGTAGAGAAGTAAAACAAGATTAAAAATAAGAAAAGGGCATTTAAAGCATTTAAATCGGACAAATCAGAGGCATCCTTTATAAGATATAAGGAAGCCAATTATGCTTGCAAAAAGGCAATTAAAGTGGCTAAACTAGAAAATGAGAAATTGATAAGAATGCAAAACCAACCCCCAATTTTTTTCAAGTACATCAATTCTAAAAAAACTAAAAATGAAAGTGTAGGTACACTGGAAACAGAGATGGATCTGTTAGTTAATGAAAAAGAGGAAAAGGCAGACATTTTAAATAACAATTTTTCTTCAGTATTTATTAATGAGGATTCTATGGCAAGAGATATGCAAATGATTGTTGCAAAAAACTTGCACATAACTTGAGATTGGATGAGACAAGGTGCTACAGCAGATAAAGAAAATTAATGTAAATAAAGCTCCGGGGCCTGACGGTATTAACCCATGAATACTTAAGGAATTCTTTGGGAAGAACTTTGTTATTAGCAATAATCAGCATGGTTTTATGAAACATAGGTCATGTTAAACTAACTTAATTGCATTCTACGAAGAGGTAAGTAGAAGTGTCAGAATCCTATCCTGACAACCAGGAACATATTTCGTTTTCTTCTGTTATTATTTCATGTAATACTTGTTTCTTGCCTCTAGTAGCCTCCCTAGCCACTAATCTCCTCAGTTACCTTATCATCTTCACCTGTCTGGACTAATGAACAGGCTTCATAAGGCTACCCCCTGCACACAACAGGGCCTTTACATTGAAGTTGGTGATTTACCTGAATTACTTCAGTTCCTGGCTCCTGTGAACCTGCTCCAGACTTACCCTCAACCCTGCTTCATACCAACCTGCGCCAGACTTACCTTTAAACCTGCTCCACTCTTACGTATGATTTTGACCTCTGCCTCTGTAACCAGCCTGCCTCTGTAACCAGCCTTCCACTGTAACCAGTAGTGATGTCGCGAACATTAAATTTTCGGTTTGCGAACCGCGAACGCGAACTTCCGCAAATGTTCGCGAACCGGCGAACCGTGTGAACCGCCATAGACCTCAATAGGCAGGCGAATTTTAAAACCCACAGGGCCACAATAGTGGTTGAAGGGGGTGGGGGCCATAATGGTAATGAGGGGGGGAACCTACTGTCCTCCCCCCCGGCCTCCACCCCTGGGAGGCGGGTGGGGGCCATAAAGATAATGAGGGGGGAACCTACTGTCCTCCCCCTCTCCGGCCCCCACATCTGTGCGGCGGGTGGGGGCCCTAAAAATAACAATAAGGGGGGTCTACTGTCCCCCCTGGCCCCCACCCATGTGCGGCAGGTGGGGGCCCTAAAAATAACAATAAGGGGGGAACTACTGTCCCCCCGGCTCCCACAACTGAGCGGCTGGTGGGGTCCCTAAAATTAACAATAAGGGGGACCTACTGTCCCCCCCGGCCCCCACCCCTGAGCGGCGGGTGGGGGGCCTAAAATTAACAATAGGGGGGTAACTACTGTCCCCCCCCAGCCCCCACCCCTGAGCGGCGGGTAGGGGCCCTAAAATTAACAATAAGGGGGAACCTACTGTTGCCTCCGGCCCCCACCCCTGAGCGGTGGGTTGGGGCCCTAAAAATAACAATAAGGGGGAACCTATTGTCCCCCCTGGCCCCCACCCCTGAGCGGTGGGTGGGGGCCCTAAATAAAAGGTTCCCCCCTTAAAAGAAATTATCTCCCTACCTACCCCGCTCACCCTAAAAATAATGAGGGAGGGACCTTTAACTAAAAACCTGTAAAAAAAAAACATTCAATGTTTTCTTTCTTCTAAAATCTTCTTTCTTCAGCCCCCAAAAAGGCCAAATAAAAAACCATAATAACCGACGCAATTAAAAAAAAAAAAACGAGCGCAAAAAAAATAAATCCATGTTCACCCATGGAGGGCTCCACGCAGACTAAGCTCTGCAGGGCGGGGGAAGGCCTATAAAGCCTTGCCACGCCCTGCAATTAGGCTAAGAACACTCTGATTGGCTGGTTTAAGCCAATCAGAGTGCTCTTTGTCATTTTACACAGCGTGGGAAAATTCCAAAGAACTTTCCCACGCTGTGCAAAATGACACAGAGCACTGTGATTGGATGGCTTGAAATCCATCCAATCACTGTACTCTGTGTCATTTTACACAGCGTGTTCAATTTTCACACGCTGTGTAAAATGACACAGAGCACTGTGATTGGATGGATTTCAAGCCATCCAATCACAGTGCTCTGTGTCATTTTACACAGCGTGGGAAAGTTCTTTGGAATTTTCCCACGCTGTGTAAAATGACAAAGAGCACTCTGATTGGCTTAAACCAGCCAATCAGAGTGTTCTTAGCCTAATTGCAGGGCGTGGCAAGGCTTTATAGGCCTTCCTCCGCCCTGCAGAGCTCAGTCTGCGCGGAGCCCTCCATGGGTGAACATGGATTTATTTTTTTTGCGCTCGTTTTTTTTTAGATATATATAATGTGTGTGTGTGTATATATGTGGGAAAAGCAAGTCATATGGCTTGACTGGTGTGCAGATTTTTGTATATACATCATCCAATTCATCTTGTCCCATTAAAATATATCATCACTATTATTATATGTTGGTCCCATATGTGTTTTACATATTTATGTATATTTTATACCATGTACAGGTTACTTTGTCATGACGCGGATATATATACATATTTTTTTATTTATTTATCTTTCATAGATATACTTATTCCAGTTTGTTTGGTTTTTTTTCTCATAATTTTTATTATGAAAAAATGTTTTTTGTTTTATTTTATGTATTATTATTCTCATATACATTATTATGTTATGAGTTTCACTTATTTCTAAGTATTTATACTTATTCCCATGGTTTTTTTATCATCTTTTTTTATCTTCGTATTCATTTTTCATCTCCATTTGTATATTTTGCCTTTTTGTACATTTATTTGTTATTGGGATACATATACATACATATACACATACACATATTCCATGCATCATAATGTTCCTTAGATCTCATTAGTATGATCTTCATCCCGACTGTCTTTTCATCACAAATGTCATCTGTACGAATGTCCGATACGTTCGTTCCAGTGTGAAACGCACGTTGCTCATAGGAAATGAAGAATAGGAACCAGACATTACGTCATATACCCGGAAATATCATGTGTTCCAGCGTGAGACGCATCCTACGAAAATGAGCATCAGATGAGCAACATGACAGAAACATATTTAACCCCTTAAGGACATAGCTTCAGAAGCTGGACATACCCTTAAGGACACAAGCATTTTTTGCATTTTTTGCTGTTTGTGTTCAACTGCAATTTGCATCGCTCTCATTTATTGTACCAACACATATGATATACCGTTTTTTAGACAACAAAAAGGGCTTTAATTTGATGTGACCTATACATGTATAAATTCTCATTTATTAAAAACAAAATGCAAAATAATGTGGAAAAAACAAAAAAAACGCTTTTTTCCCCATGTTTTGGCAATAATAATGTGTGCATAATATGTACAGCTTAGGAAAAGTAATTCAAAATCAATTCATTTATGTGTCTTGATTTACCAAGTTCATAATATGTGTAGGATTTCAGTTTATTTTGAAAGTTACAGGTCACAAACTACAAGGTCTAAAATAAAATTTCAATGTGAAACAATTTTAGAAGTTGGTATGTTTGTCTTGGAAGTTTAATACCCATTACAGGAAACAAAATTGCCACACAAAAGTATATATTTATATAAAGTAGACATCACAGGCTATTTACCTAAGGTTAGTTTGACACTTTTTGCGTAGCCATTTCACCGCCAATCTCTGCTAAATATTGGAGTAAAATTGTGTTTTTTCTCTATTTTGGCATATTCACATATAACAAGGTTTTTGTAATGTGTATTTCGTAAACCTAGTGTGTGCTATTCCTGTACAGAACCCCATATTGTGTTCAGCTACATCTGCTGAGTACAACGATACCCCCATTGTATACCTTTGCCCCTATTCTGTGAAGCTACAGTGCCATATAGGAGACCATGCTATTTCAGTTTCTATAGTTGGAATTTTCATAGATGGTCATATGTCTGAATTTGTGGCATTATAGCCATCTGACTGTTCAAATAACCCCATAAAGGCCTTCCATTTGAGAAAGCAGACACTCCGAGGTATGTTATTAGGCATATATTATACCTTAACTTGCCACCATGTTTTCACCAATTTATTTCAAATTTTGTGGTGAGAAAAAAAAAAAAAAATTTTTTACATACATGTTGCATTTTCGCTGGGTATTTCTTACATTTGATAAGTGCCACTGTCATAAATTCCCCCTAAGTATGCTCAGTTACCTCTTCTGAATAAAACAATATGCCAAATGTATGACCCAGACACTATTTTGTGAAGTTACAATGCTGTGAAAGAGATGTGATAAGTTCAGGTTTTTAAGTGTGAATTTACATGGAGAGTTCTAATGGGTCCGTATTCTATTTTTAAATATGTTAGCAGGCTGCTTTATCCAATTACACCAAAAAGGCATACTATTTCTTAAAGAAGACGCCCAAGGGTATTTCAAATGGCAAATTTTGAACCTTAGCGTGGGATAATTTTTCCGTTAGCTTGTATCAAGTGCAGTGGTACATTTTTCTGCCTTTTTGACACACAGTGAGTTTGTACTGTATATTTTGCAAACCTTATGTGTACTATGGCTTTATAATACTTTATATGTTGCTCAGCTATGTTGTCTGAGTACAGCAATACCCCCGTATGTACGTTTGCCAGTTATATGGGGACGTTGAAGGGGCACATTTCAGACACAGCCATTGCAGGTTTTGTCAAACTTTGAATTTTTACGCTGTGTTGTTACCCCACTTTTTTAGCAGGCTATATATTCCAACTATCCCATAAAAGCATACTATTTCTTAAAGAAGACATCCCAGGGTATTTCAAAAGGCATATTTTGAACCTTAGTGGGGGATCATTTTTCCGCTAGCTTGTACCAAGTGTAGTGGTAATAAGCATTTTTTACTGCCTTTTTTACACACACAATGAGTTTGTACTGTATATTTTGCAAACCTTATGTGTGCTACGGCTATATAATACTTCCTATCTTGCTCAGTTATGTCGTCTGAGCACAGCAATATCCCCATATGTACCTTTGCCAGGTATATGCGGACATTGAAGGGGCACATTTGAGACACAGCCATTTAAGTTTTTTCAAACTTTACATTTTTACGCTGTGTCCATACCCCACTTTGGAGGTTTGTTTGTAGGTTAATTATTCCAGCTACCCCATAAAGGCATACCATTTCTTAAAGAAGACACCCTAGGGTATTTCAAAAGATGTATTTTAACCCTTAGTGTGAAATAATTTTTCCGCTAGCTTATACCAAGTGTAGTGGTAATACGCTTTTTATATGCCTTTTTGACATACTCAATGAGTTTGTAAAATATATTTTGCAAACCTTACATGTGTTACAGCAATATAATACATCATATGTTGCTCCGCTATGTCATCTGAGTACAGCAATACCCCCGTATGTACCTTTACCAGGTATATGACAACGTTGAAGGGGCACATTTGAGACACAGCCATTCAAGGTAGAATTTTTACGCTGGGTCCATGCCCCACTTTGGAATTTTTTTAATAGCTTGTGTTTTCCATTTACTTCACAAAGGCATACCATTTCCTAAAGAAGACACCCCAGGGTGTTTCAAAAGGCATATTTGAAACATTACCGCGGTATAATTTTTTTGCTAGCCTGTACCAAGTGTAGCGGTAATACGCATTTTCCCCCTTTTTTAAACATTTTTTTTTTACTTTTTAAAAGTTTTTTTTAACTTTTAAAAAGTTTTATTTAGCTTTTGACAACTTATTTTACTATTTTAAAACTTTGTTTAAACTTTTGAAAAGTTTTTTTAACTTTTTATTGTTTTTTTTTTAACTTTTAACCCCTAACTAGCCTAACCGTAAATCCCCAAATTTCCCACTAACTTCTACCCACCTTAGCTAAATAAATACATATTTTAAAATATTTAAACAAATTAATTAAATACATTTAACCCCTGAGGATTAAAAAAAATAAAAGTTAACCCTCAGGGGTTAAAAGAAAAAAATCAGATCACAGTGAAATACTGTGATCTGCATTTTGATCACTGCAGGCAGTGATCAAATGGCAGGGAAGGGGTTAAATTTTATTTGAAAGAGGTGAGGGGGGGTGGGATTTTGTAACTAACTTTTTTTTTTACAGCCAGAGAGAAAGATCAGCACTGATCTGTCTCTCTGCTGTTCACAGCTCACACGGAGCTGCAGGGAAACAGATCGGGTTTCACTGCAGCACGTGTGATCACTCTGACTCCCGGTCAGAGCGATCACATGGGCTGAATCAGTGAAACAGCCCATGGTAGTGTGCCTCCAATAGGGAGACACACTACAGGAAGATTAACCCCACGATTGCCGCGATTGTGGCAATCAGGGGTTAATTTTCATTTTGGACGGAAATTTTCCGTCCAGCGTCCTTAAGGGGAGTGCTGCAATGACGGAAAATTTCCGTCATGCGTCCTTAAGGGGTTAAACTATATATTTGGACTGAAGTCCACAGGACGAATCGCTTTGGATTATATTGGAGACTTCTCTTCCTTGTTTTTATTTCATTTAGTTTGTGTTTATTCTATGTACTGCTCCCATTTATGGACTCTGGCATTGGGATATCCCCATCAAATAATTTTTATCTTGTGAGTGCAATTCAAATAAATGGTTGATTTTTTATGTACATATCTGCACTATTGGGCTTTTTTGCTTTGTTCAAAGGGCCAGACGACCATCTACACTTCGATCTCTTCCCCTACATTTCTAAGGAGGATGTGCCTGATACCTTTGGCCTTCTTGTGAGTTCTCCTTATTACATATCGTGTCTAATTGTCTAGAGGGAATTACACTATGTCCAATTTATATCCCCTATAGACACGACAGACTTCTTGTGTCCCCTTGTCAAGTTGTATTTCCATTTTTTATACCTCGGGAGGTGTTACTCAATTTTAATGGAATTCCTATTCTATCTGTTTCATTTGTTTTATGGTGTTTTGACGCCACACTTCTGAATAGAGTTTTTCCCCTTTTGCATGTAGTGGTTAAACTTTTTTTAATATATATTTAAATTCGAGATTAGTGCCACTAATATACTGGATTGCCTACTTACCGCCGGATGAGGACAAGAGGATGATGGGCTCAGGCTGCAGTCTGACTACACTGGTCTGGTGTTAAAACAGGCTCACTGGAGGCAGTGCTACCAAAAATCAACGACCAGGAAACAGCTCCATTTTTGGGGCCCCTTACACAGATCACGGCCTGGGCCCCCATGAGTATGCCTACAAGGCCTGCCCATAAGCCTTATGCCTACAAGGCCCACACATGAGTTTGCTCATGGGGAATAGAGTGTATGTGTGTAGGGGATGCGTTATGTGTTATTGTAGAGGATGTAATGTGTGTGTGTTCTTATAGAATGTACTGTATAGGGATACCGGTTTGTGTAAGGGATGCAGTGTGTGTGTGTGTGTAAGGGATGCATTGTGTGAATCTGTGTTTGTATGTGTAAGGGATGCAAAGTTTGTTTCTGTGTATGTAATGAGTGCATTGAGAGTGTGTAACGGATGCATTAAGAGAAGCTCTGTGTGTATGTGTGTGTGTGTGTGTAAGGGAAGCATTGTGCTGTGTATGTGTGCAAGGGGTGCATTGTGTGTGTGTTTGTGAGGTATGCATTGTGTGTGTGTGTAAGGGATGCATTGTGTGTAAAGGTGAGTGTGTAAAGGAAGCATGGTGTTTTTCTGTGTGTGTGTGTGTGTAGGATTCACTGTATGTTTTGGTGTGTGAGTGTTTCTGTGCATGTGTGTGTTTGTAGGGATGCAATGTTGTGTTTCTGTGTATGTGTAAGGATGCATTGTGTATGTGTGTAGTGTGAAAGCGATGGTTTGTGGCCCCTCTGTGTGTCTTTCCCCTCCACCCCCAGGTCCCTCTGTGTGCCTCCCTCCAGAGCCCATCTGTGTGTCCCTTAGTAATCTTCCCTCCCCTCCTGTCCCTTAGTGCTCTCCCCTGCTTCCCTGTTCCTTAATGAACTCCCCCCTCCCCTGTCCCTTAGTGGTCTCTCCTCTCCCCTGTGCCTTAGTGGTCTCTCTTCTCCCCACACTCCCTCTGGTGGTCTCTCTTCCCTCTCACCTGGTGGTGTCTCTCCCTCTCCTGGTGGTCTCTCTCTCTCCTTCCCTTCCTCCCCTGGTGTTCTCTCTCTCTTCCCTCTCCCTCTCCTGGTGGTCTACCCCAACCCCTCCAATGGTGGTCTCTCTCTCCCCACCCGCAGTCTCTTTCTCCCTCCCACCCTGTTCTCTCCCTTGGTGGTCTCTCTCCCCCTTCATGGTCTCTCCCTCTTCCCCCTCCTCTGGTGGTCTCTCTCTTCCCCACCTTCCCCTGGTGGTCTCTCTCCCCCTTCCCCTCCTGGTCTCTCTCCCCCCCTCCTGGTCTCTCCCCCCCCCCCCCCCAGTAGTCTCTCACACTCCCCTAATGGTCTCTGGCCTGGCACAAGAAACAGAACTCCTGTACCATGGTCTCTCCCTCCTTCCCTGATCCTCTCTCTCTCCCCACTTCCCCTCCTGGTCCCCCCCCCCTTCCGCTCCTGGTCTCTCTCCCACTCCCCTGGTGGTCTCTCTCCCTCTCTCCCACTCCCCTGTTGGTCTCTCTCCCACTCCCCCATCCCTTGGTGGTCTCTCTCTCACTCTCCCCCTCCCCTGGTGGTCTCTCATATTCCCCCTCTCCCATTCCCTTGTGAGCCTCCTACCTCAGTGTAGCGTGGCTGGGCGGCATGGACCGCAGTACAGGAGTTCTCGTTGAGAGAGCACTTCCTGTCAGTCCGGCCTAGTACAGGAAATAGAACCCCTGTATCGACAACCGGCCACGCTACACTCAGTGAAGGTAGGAGGGAGCGCTGTGCACTTCTCTCCTACCGGGTCACTCAAATTTGGCGCCCCCCATGCCAGTGTGCCCTAGGAGACTAGAAAAAGAGAGAAAACCAAAGGTACAAAGAACCTTTGGTTTTCTCTCTTTTTCTTGTCACAGTTGTTTTTGAGTGTTTATAAGGGACACTCATAAACCTGAGGTACTGTGTGCTATATAGTACTAACAGTTAACCTTCTGTTGTTCTTTGCCCTAGGAGACTGCCTAGGTTGGCTATAGGACGCGCCAGTCCTGGCTGTATACAACTGCTTTGAAACACAGCTTAGGGAAATATGCAAAGCCAGTGAGCCACTCATGGACAGCTGTTGCATTGTTAATGCAAATCATCAGCATGAGGCTGGTTATTGGTTTGCTTATTGAGGCTTGGTAGTGCTTGGGAAGCAAAAACCATAAAGGTTATGTGGGGAAAAAATTGTGATTTGAAACCCCTTCCACCTAAAATCTGTGGATAGTTAATACAATGTTAAACAAAAAAATTGCGCACCAGTCAAGCCATTAGACTTGCACTTCCCACAGGAATCACAAATTTGCAGTTATGTTACTACCACCCCTGGGTGGACATATGCAAATGTTATTCTTTGTTAAACTAATTTGCATATACCCACCCAGGTTTTCTACAGGGAACTTTTTAACTCAGACTTGCATAAGGTCCGGGTCCAGCAGTACTTGATCTGAGAACTGTTCTGGTTTTCAACAAGGAACTTTTTAACTAAGACTTGCATAAGGCACTGGTCCAGCTGTACTTGATCTGAGAACTGTTCTGGTTTCCAACAGGGAACTTTACCTCTTCTTTACGGGGGTGGTATTAGCAATAGGTGCCAAATTGTGGATAGTGGAAAACTATCAAAAATATAGTATGACAACTCTATAAAGACTGAAGTTGGAAATTATTTGCAAGTTGAATAGATTGCAAATGTAACGATTTTGAGAAATCCAGTGTTCTCACCAAATTTGGTTTGAATGTTGTTTTGTTGTCTGTGGAGCTTTACTTAAGGTCCTTGAGCATTCCTTGCAGTTATCTAAACATCCTCTATAAACTCTCTATAAAAAATGTCACCTTTGTTCCTTAAAAAACTGATCATTTTTGGAAAAGACCATTTGCCTTTTGGGTTTCAGTTTTGCTGCAACATTTAACACTGATACACCAGAAGATGGGATTCCACACTCAAAGTAAAAATTATAAGTGCTAATTCTGATTTCTTCAATCTAACATCAATGAAAAGTCAATTAAAACAATTATTTGCTGTTGATACACCTAGATATCAGAACTATCAACTATCTAGAGTCATCAAATAAAATTCATACATAAACAATGGCTGTCAATTGTCAAAGAAAAAAGTATGGAGTATGACTCAATGAACTTCCCACAAAAGAGTCATGTAGCTGTGATTCTTCTGAAAATCCCCCCTATTTAGCAATGAAAGAATCACTCTTCTTGTAGAAAAGTGACCTTTGCCCAAATTTGTAATTGGTGGTAACTTGCTGGTAACTTGCTGGTAACTTGCTGGTAACTTGCTGGTAAATGCTTTTTTGTTTACATTGTTTATTAAAACATGCAGATATGGTGTCGAATTAACTTTCTATTCAAGCCAAGCATAATAATGGACAACACATGGGGTAAGATTGACTTGAACTGTTTAATGATTGTTTATGCCAGATAATATGTGGACACACTAGTGATAAAGAAGTATTTCCTACCCATAACCTAAAAATAATGAAAACCATATGTACATTTTTACATATCTAAGGTATGAAAAGGGTAAAATGGATAATTATTTTTTCTTTACTGAGTAGCAAATGATGAAAAAAAATTATGAAAATGAAATAGGATAAATATCTGTGCAGAAGGGAACAAATACAAATCCTAGTGGAAAACGTGTAGAAATCCGTAAAGCAATGTTCTTCTCATAATGTACCGTAATAAGATTCTTTAATTGATTAATTCTAATATTCACATTGTAGGCTCTGTTTTGCATAACATTGTTCTGCACTAAGAATTATATTACAATAGATTTAATTTCCCTAACCTTGTAGCAGCAATTGTTGACCTAGCTAGAAGAAAATATCCCAACAAGAGCCCAAGTCAATGTGTTTGCCTATTTGAAGTGTTCTGTAAAGGCTTAATTTCCACCTCCTTTTCAAATAATAAAAACCAGAACACAGAATGATTTGTACCTCTTGTAATTACACACAGAGTACAGCATGTCCTCTAAATATACCACATTAGTTAAGCTGTGGTGTCTATTTTTGCAGATGATGTACATTTATGAAGTAACTTGTAAAACTAAACATAACTTCTTCATACAAGTTATTAGAAGAGAATAGTTTAAACAAGTGTCCACACTATTTAACAGTAAACATCTCTTAGGGATAAAGTAGTGGTAAGCATGTACTGCTGTTTTCTTGAATGATTTCCAACTGACATTGATACCCTATTGATCATTTGGCACAAAAAACAGACCATTCCTGGTTAAAACGTGTTAAGCTCACCAGACAAAGCAGATGTTGTTTTCAACAAACATATTATCTGAAAACACATTTGCTGGTACAGAACATTTATTACAGATCAGTGCAGCAATTTATACACTAACAATGAAAAGAAATCCCCAGATCTAGAAGAGAATGCTCTACTGAATAGGGAAGACAAAAAACAAAAAAAAAAAAAAAAAAAACAACACACATAATTTTATAATGTCTAGAAAATATGTAATGGGTAAAAAGATAAGGTTTGCTTAGTAATGGAGACATTGGATATTATTTTAATCAAAAAGATGAGACTTAATAGTGGAAGAGTTCTATGAAGCATGCAAAATACACAAAGCACTATATGCTATACTATAATTATAATTTAATATAGCTACAATACATTCTATTCCTCCATATACAGTAAGTTAATACTGTTTACTATAAAGAAACAGATAAACCAAAAGAGCAAGCTGTATGGACTTAAGAGGATACCAAACTCAAAATTGACTCTTGGGGAGTCATTAGTGAATGTGCCTGGTATTGATTGCCCCACTTCTAATATCTCTGGCCCATTTTCAGAAGAAACCAAACCAAAAAAAATAAAAAAAATGTAATTAGCTTGTTTCTGTACTTACCTTGCGCAGATCATGTGGTGCGCTGATTTGGCACCATGCTACTCCCTCTTCTTCTGCCTTTCCTCCTGAGGTTTCTGAAGCCAGGCACTATGGACATGCTCCTTTTTGTGATGTGACACCTCAGCTCCAATATCAATACACCAATCACTTGGCATTGTGTAACTTGGGATGCCCCCTTATGTTTTAGGAGCATGGCAATTATGTAGACGCCCATACCATATAAAAACAAAACATTTCTGGGAATTACTGGGCTGTTGTGGTTTCCGATTAGATCCCAATAGTGCTATATACATATTGTCTGATATTTCTGGTTTACTGATTTGGCATCCCTTAACTATCCTACTTTCTGGTATCCTTGTCCTGACTTGCTTTTCTAATTTCAGGCACCCTTGTCACCTGTTTATACCTTGACTACTCTTCTGTTGTATTAAGTATACCTGGTCATTCTAAGGGTTATTATGCATTCTAGGTTTAGTGTTCTGAGATACTTAGGTGCTGGTTTTAGTGTTCTGGGTGTTCGGGTGGTATATCATGACACTCAGTTCTCAAGATGATTTCACCTCATCGTGTGCCATTTCAGGGAGAGCCTAAACCATTTACATATCAGGTTGAACACATGCAAAAATGGCAGTTCATATTTGAAATGTCTGTCTGGCTCACTCTGCACAAAAGATACAACGCCAGACAATTGTTTCAGCCCTGCTGGGCCTTGTCAGTGAGGTGTAATTGAAACCCCTCTAGGCAATAGTGAACAAGGGACCCATGTCTGAATTACCCTTTTACCTCTGGGAGACCCTAGGCAATTTGCAAATAAAACACGTCTAACGCATTAATTAGACTTAAGAATGATGAGGAAGCAATAAAAATGTATTGACCCATGCTGTAGTACATGTCCAGGTTTTCTTGCAACTGGAGCATAGTAAGAGTTAGATTAAAGGGACCTAAAACAAGCCTTTTCTATAATGGATTATCCCAAAGAGTTAGATGAATAATAGTCAGTCAGACATATTTACAAAAACACAAACATTGAAAAGAGCACTCCTGGACAGTGTATATTCCTGACGTGTTCTTTCATTTTCCCTTTACTTGATGCGAACGAGTAAGTGTTAAGAAGTTAGTCTCACATAATTAAATTTAGAGCAAAGGGAATGTGCTTTCATTTACTAAGTATATGTGATGCAGATTTCTAAAGGGGAACTATCAATTCAGCACACATTTTTATATTATATTAATGAAAGGAAATAGATTCTTTCTTAAATTAAGTATATGTTAAAAAAAAAAAAAGCCGGAGAAAACTTATATAGATGCACTTTTGATCAGACAGTGTTTTTAACAGTGAATTTTAACAAGTAGTCGATCTGATTTTGTCACTGCACTGTTCAGGGAGGGGAAACAATAGAGACTAGCTGCCAATTTTCAGAAAACTGCCGACCCAACGTGCATGTTGATGGCTGAAAGATCACATTATATAATAAAGGTAGGGGTGAAACATTCTCATTTTTTTACATATACTACAAATCATTTAACAATGAATTTTTTTCTTTCAAGACTTGATGAAAACATCATCAATTACAAAAATAGTGTTGAGGTGACAGTTGTCCTTCAATCTCAAATCCATGTCCAATCTGAGACAAGACAATAGTATTAATCTCTCTCACTTTGCCACCGAGGTGCATTAAAAAACAAAAACAAAGGATCTATATTCCCATATGGTTTTATTGCTTTTTAAAATAAATTAATTAATAGTATTATATTAATGTAAACATTTCAGAAAATAATTAATATTGCCAATTAAGTGCCATTACCTTTCCAGGAATGGTTATTAATTTTAAATTGACAACTAATCATGGGACCTAACTCTCCTGGCAGATGAATCATGCTGATGCTGAGATTGTATGTTGTCTGCTGCCAGCAAAGCCAACATGACGGTGAAGAAATAACTGAAAACGGTGCTTAATGTAAACATGCACAGTGTATTGATACACAGTTGCAGAGAAAGACGGTGATATAAAGGCATAACCTGTTATATTTACAATAGAACAAGGCTCCAGGTGGCAAATGAGTGAGAGCTTACTGATGAATCCAAACAAACCCAGATGCTTACAGCAGTGTTTATAGCAACCAGACAATAAAAGCTCTGAAACAAAAGCAGAGAAATGTAAAATGGACAGAATAGAATTTACATTTGAAAATTGTCAACTAACCATAACAACACTGTTTAATGACAGACAGAGAAGAACAACAGAGATATCTACATGGGATTCCATTGCTACATGTATGTCCCTTGCAACTGTTAGACAAAGCAGTAATGTAACCTGGCCATTGTCATAAGGTTATTTGTAGTCTGCCACATGGAGCTATTATTATATTGCCGTAAGCAAATAGAAAGTATCACACAAATCTATCGCTCATTGCATGCTCGCACAAGTCAACTGATGCCTCCACCCATCGTTATTAGGTGAGAGTTTCAAATTAAATATTAGGGAAAGAGAGGGCTACTAATTAAAATAAACAAGGGTGACCTAGCCCCCTCCATCCCCACCCATGAGTGGTGGGTGGAGGCTATTAATTAAATAGTTTGGTAACTATTAGTTTAACAGTTCCCCAATGTCCCTTCCAGGCCCCATCTAAGGGCATGGAGTTGGGCCTGTTTAAACTTTCATGGGTGGGGGATATGCTATTATCCACTCTCACCCACGGTCTTCTAGTCATGGCTATAAAATGTTATAATGAGGGGTGAGCATGCAGTTGTCCAGCCCTGAAGTGGCTCTGAATCCCCAACAATAAAAAAAATCTACTTAGCCCATCACCGTAATAATACTGAGGGCAGAACAATTAATCTGATATCTGTAAAATAAAACTGCATACTTAGCATCAGATGTCT
This sequence comes from Pelobates fuscus, assembly GCF_036172605.1. Lineage (NCBI taxonomy): Eukaryota > Metazoa > Chordata > Amphibia > Anura > Pelobatidae > Pelobates > Pelobates fuscus. Next base: position 278,039,279 of record NC_086321.1, read on the forward strand.
TTTTTTATCTTATTTTCTTCAGCCTTACAAAAGGCTTTACAATGTTGTAAGAGTTAGTGCTTCAGCTATTGACAAGATTGACAGCAGCTGAGCAATTAGGTTTTAACTCACAGAATTAATACCTGTGCTCAAATTTCAACTACTTTTAGATGACAGTAATGGCTATACTATTCATCAGCCCAAATGCATAGAACAAAACCTAAGAAAAGAAAAGAAAAGTTACCTGCACCCTATCCTTAATTCTTGTACATATTAAATAACAGAGGCTTTTATAACCCCTCAAATTTCCATTAATGTATACGCTCACCTGCTGTGTCATGGCAAACCTCTATTTTTAAGCACTTTGACACATTAAAATATGTATTGGTGAGTAAATGTTAAACCAGTGAGAAATAAATATAATGCCAAGCCAATACCTGCCTCTAAGCCCAGTAGTAAACATTGCTACACTTCTGATTACTGAAATACTAATGTAGCAAACACATATTCATTGCATAGTTTAAGGTACATATCACCCCAGCAGCAGCATCATTGCTGGGCATGGGCGAGGGACCTGTGCAGGAAGAGCACAGAGAATCCCAGCCCAGGAGCAACCGTTAGCCACCAGTTACAGAGGATCAAGGTAGGGAGGCTGGGTGGACCTGTTAAGTACTAAGTGTATAAATGTAGTTTTTCTGTATGTGTTGTCTGTGATTGTGCTTATGTGTGTGGGAGAGATAAGTGTAAGTCAGTGATTATGTGTGTAAATTTGTGATTATGTGCTTGTATGTATGTGATTGTGTGCATAGGTGTGTATGGGTAGGATTGTGTGTGTGTGTGTGTGTGTATAGATCTGTGATAGGTCTTGATAATAGAATTGTTCTTGAAGCTCCCATTGGTATTTATAAAGCGCCAACATATTCAGTTTTAACAATAAAACAATAAGAGGGAGATTTAACAATAAATGAGACAATTACACAATGTTTCAGGAACAATAGGTTGATGAGGACCCTGCTAAAACGAGCTTACAGTCTAATGGAAGTGGGGTATAAAACACAATAGGACAGGGTATAACAATCAAAGGAGGTGGGAGCGAGGCAGATGATCTCTTTCCATTCAGCAAATGGGAGGCATAGAAGATAGGCATAAAGAAAATAAATATACAGAACCATATTCTGGCTACTATATATTTGAAGGCATCTGTGACTTTCCAATAATCTGAGAACAATGTATCAGGTAAGTCATAGTCCTGTTTCTCCTCGAATGTTAAAGAGGTTTTAAAAGCAATGATAGCCAGATCCAAAGATAATATTCAATTACCGTATATACTCGAGTATAAGCCGACCCGAATATAAGCCGAGGCCCCTAATTTTACCCCAAAAAACTGGGAAAACTTATTGACTCGAGTATAAGACTAGGGTGGGAAATGCAGCAGCTACTGGTAAATTTCTAAATAAAATTAGATCCTAAAAAAATATATTAATTGAATATTTATTTACAGTGTGTGTATAATGAATGCAGTGTGTGTGTATAATGAATGCAGTGTGTGTATGAATGCAGTGTGTGCGTATGAGTGCAGCGTGTGCGTATGAGTGCAGCGTGTGCGTATGAGTGCAGCGTGTGCGTATGAGTGCAGCGTGTGCGTATGAGTGCAGTGTGTGTAGTAGTGCAGTGTGTGTAGTAGTGCAGTGTGTGTAGTAGTGCAGTGTGTATGAGTGCAGTGTGTATGAGTGCAGTGTGTATGAATGCAGTGTGTATGAATGCAGTGTGTGTATGAGTGCAGTGTGTGTATGAGTGCAGTGTGTGTATGAGTGCAGTGTGTATGAATGCAGTGTGTATGAGTGCAGTGTGTATGAATGCAGGGTGTGTATGAGTGCAGTGTGTGTATGAGTGCAGTGTGTGTGTGTATGAATGCACTGTGTGTGTATGAATGCAGTGTGTGTATGAGTGCAGCGTGTGTAGTAGTGCAGTGTGTGTATGAATGCAGTGTGTATGAATGCAGTGTGTATGAATGCAGTGTGTATGAGTGCAGTGTGTATGAGTGCAGTGTGTATGAATGCAGTGTGTATGAGTGCAGTGTGTATGAATGCAGTGTGTGTATGAGTGCAGTGTGTATGAATGCAGTGTGTATGAATGCAGTGTGTGTATGAGTGCAGTGTGTATGAGTGCAGTGTGTATGAATGCAGTGTGTATGAGTGCAGTGTGTATGAGTGCAGTGTGTGTGAATGCAGTGTGTGTATGAGTGCAGTGTGTGTATGAGTGCAGTGTGTGTATGAGTTCAGTGTGTATATGAATGCAGTGTGTGTATGAGTGCAGTGTGTATGAATGCAGTGTGTATGAATGCAGTGTGTATGAGTGCAGTGTGTATGAGTGCAGTGTGTATGAGTGCAGTGTGTGTATGAATGCAGTGTGTGTGTGTGTGTGTGTGTGTGTGTGTGTGTGTGTGTGTGTGTGTGTGTGTGTGTGTGTTGAAGAGCCTTGGTGGGGGGTGGGCAATTTTATTATTTTTAAAAAAAAAAAAATATTTTAATTTTTTTTATTTTTTATTTCTTATTATTTAATTTAATTAACTTTTTTATTTTATTATTATTATTATTATTTTTATTATTTATTATTCTTTTTTTTTTTTTCGTCCCCCCTCCCTGCTTGATTCATGGCAGGGAGGGGGGCTCCTTCCCTGGTGGTCCAGCATTGGCAGTTCAGTGGGGGGAGAAGGGGGCTGTCAGAGCTGTACTTACCTTTCCTGCAGCTCCTGTCAGCTCTCTTCTCCTCCTCTGCGCCGTCCGTGCAGCTCTTCTGTCAGCTCCCAGTGTAAATCTCGCGAGAGCCGCGGCTCTCGCGAGATTTACACTGGGAGCTGACCTAGGTGCTGAACGGACGGCGCAGAGGAGAAGGGAGCTGACAGGAGCTGCAGGAAAGGTAAGTACAGCTCTGACAGCCCCAGTCTGTATTATGGCAATGCAAATTGCCATAATACAGACTATTGACTCGAGTATAAGCCGAGTTGGGGTTTTTCAGCACAAAAAATGTGCTGAAAAACTCGGCTTATACTCGAGTATATACGGTACCATAACCCTTACTTTAGGACATGGAATGCTAAGGTGCCTTCTATGCACTGAATGGTATGCCGTTTATACTGGGTGCTATATACTGGAAACATATGCAAACACTGGTAGTAAGGGATGCCCTCAGCTCCTTACTGATTAATATAGAGCAAAATAATACAAAATATACGCATAGGTTGCGCCAAAAAGTCCAATAGAATATCAGATACTTGGAGTATTCTTTACTTGTAAATCGTCCAGCTATAAAACCAGCTCTGAGTATAACAGCGTGCAGCGGTACAATTCCCACTGACGGATATGTTGTTCTAGGAGTCAGTCACTCGGCATGTAGGTGGATATATACAAAGATATAAAAGGCAATAAATAGTGCTCTCTGTAAAGCTGTAGACTAGTAGTTTTAAAGGTAAAAGTAATCTACTCGCATTGATGGAGCAATAAACACTTGCTCAGGCATTAGCGCTTGGGTGGTACAATCCTCATCAGGGATATAATGCAGAGTAGCTCCTCCAAAGGGTAGTTCCTCCCAGGATACAGATAGCAGGTAGGCAATGGTGGTATAGGTGTACCAGGAACAGTAAAATATATAAAAATAACTAAAACAAACTTAAAAAAACTTAAAAAAACTTAAAAGCATAAAAAATATATAATAAGGTCAGACACAAACATTAGATACATGCCAAATATCTTTAAAGGAACACTATAGTGCAAGGAAAACAAACTCGTTTCCCTGGCACTATAGGGTTATTAGGTCCCCCCCTCCCTCGGAGCCCCCCTCCCGCTGGGCTGAAGGGGTTAAAATCATTTCAGCCACTTACCTTAATCCAGTGCCGGGCTCCCTCGGCGCTGGTGACCTCTCCTCCCCCTGCCGATGACAGCTCCCGAGTGGAGCCGACTGCACATGCGCGGCCAAAGGCTCGCTCACATTCAAACCGCCCATAGCAAAGCATTACTCAATGCTTCCCTATGGACGTCCAGTGTGAATTCAATGCGATTTTCACACTGAGAATCGCGGAAGCGGCCTCTAGTGGCTGTCAGGGAGACAGCCACTAGAGGCTGGATTAACCCTCAGTGAAACATAGCAGTTTCTCTGAAACTGCTATGTTTTCAGCTGCAGGGTTAATACTAGGAGGACCTGGCACCCAGACCACTTCATTGAGCCACTTAGTCACAAACACAAAATTGGCGTACAAATTTTTTTTTTTTTTGCATTTTTCACACATATACAAATATTAACACTAACTTTTGCCAGTGTTTGTGACCAAGTGGCTACTAAAAAAGACTGGACATACCCCATTTGCAATACTGCGGGTTGTCTACTATTGCAAATGGTATGCCATCATGGGGGTGATTCTCATTCCTGGGCTACCATACACAGGGCCGGATTTAGTTGAAAAGAGGCCCTAGGCTATTCCACTTATGAGGCCCTTTCACCTCCCATTTTTAAGTTTGTAAATTACATGAGAGACAATAAAATACATAATTACTGTGATATATATATCAATATGTTAAATGAAACATGTTGTGATTGGTACTAACCTTTATAAAAAATGTGGCACAGATAATACATTTTAAAAAAGTCGAGATGAGGAGGGGGGGGGTGATTGTGAGAGGGAGGGGGTGATGAGGAGAGGGGGGGTGATTGTGAGAGGGGGTGATTGTGAGAGGGAGGGGGTGATGAGGAGGGGGGGTGATTGTGAGAGGGAGGGGGGTGATGAGGAAAGGGGGAGTGATTGTGAGAGGGGGTGATTGTGAGAGGGAGAGGGGTGATGAGGAGAGGGGGGGTGATGAGGAGAGGGGGGTGATTGTAAGAGGGAGGGGGGTGATGAGGAAAGGGGGGTGATTGTGAGAGGGAGGGGGTGATGAGGAGAGGGGGGTGATTGTGAGAGGGGTGGTGATTGTGAGGGGGTTATTGTGAGAGGGAGGGGGTGATGAGGAGAGGGAGGGTGATTGTGAGAGGGGGGGTGATTGTAAGAGGCAGGGGGTGATGAGGGGGGGTGATTGTGAGAGGGAGGGTGGTGATGAGGAGAGGGGGGTGATTGTGAGAGGGAGGGGGGTGATGAGGAGAGGGGGGGTGATTGTGAGAGGGAGGGGGTGATGAAGAGAGGGGGGGTGACTAAAAAAATTACCTTAAATCCCTGGTGGTCCAGTGGGGGCTGCCTGGGGGTCCGGTGGAGTCCCTGGTGGTCGGGTGGCACTCATTTCCGGTCTGCTGCAGACCATGGATCTCGCGAGAGCCAATCAGAGCATTGCCGTGGTAACCCGCGGCAACGCTCTGATTGGGCAGTGCACGCGAGATTCCATGGTCTGCAGCTCTGCACATTGCGGAGCTGCAGACCGCTGGTCTCGGCGATCGCGGCAGGAGAGGCATTGCAGTCTACCCCGGGCACCCCCCTAGTAAGTGGCACCCAGGGCGAACCTCCCCCCCACCCCCCTTAGTACGCCACTGGTCATATCATATGCGTATAATTTCTCCTTATTTTCGGTTCAGTGTTTTAGTGTTCACTGTTTTTAGAATAGTGTAATTTTAATTTTGCTAATAATTTGAATGTAGGCCCCTCTTGATCTTGAGGCCCTAGGCTGAAGCCGAGTTAGCCTATAGGAAAATTCAGCCCTGACCATAAAGTCTCAATGGCAATATAACCAATCTGGCAAATGTCAATGTGAAAAAACTGAAAAAAACTAACATGCTATATTTGACCCTGTAACTTCCCAAAACACCATAAAACCTGTACATAGGGGGTACTGTTTTACACGTGAGACATTGCTTTATACAAATATGTGTATTTTAATAAAACAGTATTATGACATTCACAGTTAAAATGTCACGTAGAACTAAAAAAAAAAAACAACATTTCTTATTTGCTCCCATTTTTTTTACATTTTATTTATATTAAATTATGTTTCATAGCTAAATATTTTATGTTAAATTAATTTCCCCCGAATAAAATGATATATAAAAAGTGTGGGTGCACCTAATATGAAAGAGGTGAATTACGGTTGAACCGACATATAGTCAAATTCCAGGTTTTGTTTACGTTTTGTTTTGATCACAACTGTACATTTGGCTCAGTCCTTAAGGGGTTAATATTAACACTCTTAGTGACTTATTTAGGGAAATAAGTAAAATGTAATTTACTACATGTAACAGCTCAAGGCTTTTTTTTTAACACTGCATGCATGTATGTGTTGATGTGTGAAATATAGAGAGCAGGGAAATGAATTGAAATAATTATTGTCAAAAAAGTGGTGCAAGAAAATTAAAAGAGAAGAAGTCACTAATGAAATATGTCTGCTTGTTCCACTGCTTTCCATGAGGATTGTACTTTATACCTGCATAAATCTCACCCACTGTGTGTGTTTGCATGTTTGTGTGTGTTTGCAGGTGTGCATGTGTAATGGATATGAAGTCTTTACTCTCGCAGCGGTTTCTTGGCCCTGCTACATGGCATTGGCCTAAGTCTTTGGTCTGCTACATTGCAGTGGATGATTGATGTGGCATATGAAAAAAAATCTAATAAATTAATTCATATAAATGTATTCTATGAGACAATGATGACACTCCAGCTGTTTTTAATAGCAGTTCTCATTGTATCTTGTAAGCTGCATATCATAGCAATTTTCTTGCAACAATTTCCAAAATCGTGATGTATGTATCAAAAATAGAAGGTTCATTTTCAGGCTCTCCAAGAGCAAAGACATGTTTGTTGACCAGTATAAATGCAAACAGCCATTCACAACAACAGATACAGAACTGTGAGCCACTTTATAAAATAACAAGCATCCATCCTAATTAAATGATTCTTCAGTAAAGTGAAAATTCAAAGTGAATGCTATGTATCAACTACTGTCCCATTAAACAAAGATAGACAAACAGACAGGCAGGCAAACAGACAGAGAGAAGACTATTTTTGAATACTGTAATTTTTTTACTTCTAAAAGTACCAACCTCACCTCCAAATAAAAAGCAACCTTAAAAAATAGCTTAGTTCAGCAATAACCAAAAATATCCATTGTTTGACCTGATCATGTAAGATCATGAGAGGCTTTAACAGAGGCCTGGGATTTGGCTAGCAGTATCCAAGCTCGGAATATGAACAAAGAGAAAAGCTGCCCGAGGCTGCAGATTTACAGACTTCCCATCTAATGAGGTACGAAGTAAGTGAATCTGCCTTTGGGGAGACTTGTTTTCTGGAAACTCTACACTGGCCTATAGGTTTGTGCAGTACAGTGAATTTGAATTAAACTGCTGCATTACTTGAAAAGAAAACAAAACATGTCTTAGCTATTTGGTTAGGGAGTATTTAAGATGAAAATACCTTATATGCCCAAATGAATCCACATTTTTTGGCTCAGGTATGGCTAACTGGAATATGTCTAGAATATGTCTGGAATAAATGTTAGGCATCATCACCGTGACTGTATAGTAATAAAACAGAATAAATAAAACACGTTTAATATATTCCGATTCTCCTGCTGCATAGTTTAACACTCCAAGCTATTTTTTTTTTCTGTTTGTCACTATTTTATCTTTGATGTAAAAAAAAACATTTAATGGCTTCATACAAAGCAGGTTTGGTTGGCAGTGTTTCAGTGTCAAAATGTGCCACGTGCTAGATATTTAATCTGTAAAAGATGTAAATGATGACTCTTATACACTAAACAGTGTCAATTACACCTACATCTATGAAAAAGTTAACTAATTAAAACATTCCATCTACAAACCATTAGGAATCTCTTTATAGGGCAGTAGGATCTCCATATCATCAGAGTGGAACTGTAATAGGTCCTCTCGAAAATGACAGTGTCCTCAAAAATCCCTGGTGGTCCAGTGGCATGGGCTGTGCAGGGGGGAGGGGGGGCTGGCAGCAACCTTTGTAGCAGCTCTGGTCAGCTCCCTTCACCTCCGTGCAGCTCCCATATTAGCTCCCAGTGTAAATCTCGTGGTCTGCCTGCCATGCGGAGTGTTGCCACAGTAACCTTTGGCAACGCTCTGACGTCCGCGGGTGTCGCAAGATTTACACTGGGAGCTGACAGGGGAGCTGTACGGAGGCGAAGGGAGCTGACTGGAGCTGCTACAAAGGTATGTAACAGCTTGCTGCCAGCCCCCAACAGGACCGCCGGGCTTGTAATGAGCCCGGCGGTTCTGGTCTGTATTATGGCAATGTAAGTTACCATAATACAGACCTTGATTTGAGTATAAGTCGATTGGGGCTTTTTCAGCACAAAAAAAATATACTTATACTCAAGTATATATGGTAATAACCCTCAAAATCTAACGTGCATGATATCCAGGCTTGACAAGGAGCCAGTGGTGTATCCTGGTTTTGTGCTGCCCTAGGCAGGACAAAACTCAGGCAACCCCCACCCCCCCCCCCCCCCCCGTGCCACCCCCACCCAACCATTTCCCCCGCCCCGCATTCTAAATACACACAAATTCACTGACAGATACGCATGCACTAGCTAACAGAAACACACACTCGCTAACAGAAACACACACACACTAACAGACACACTCACACTCAGTAACAGACAAACACACTAACAGACACACACACTAACAGACACACACACTAACAGACACACACACTAACAGACACACACTAACAGACACACACACTCACTAACAGACACACACTAACAGACACACACTCACTCACTAGCAGACACAAACTAGCAGACACACATACTCACAGGAAAACACACACACAGTCAGACACACACAGTCAGACACACACACACACTCACTAACAGACACACACACTCACAGGCAAACACACTAACAGAAACACACTAACAGAAACACACTAACAGACACACAACTAACAGACACACAAACTAACACAAACACACTAACAGACACACACTAACAGACACACACACACTAACAGACACACACACACACACACTAACAGACACACACACTAACACACACACACACACTAACACACACTAACACACACTAACACACACTCACCCACATTAACACGTGTTACGATTGCCTCCAGGCTAGCAGGAGGTTTGATCGCTTGGATGTCCTGCTTCCCGGGCTTGAAGAGTCGAATGGAGCGATACTCGGTAGAGACCTGTAAGTGTAGAATCTCCCCCTAGCTATGGTGCAGCTAGGATACCCTTTCCCCACACAAAACGAGTCGAGGCTGCGAATTGAGGGTCAAAATAAGAACTGAGGACTGGGGTGCCCAGCCTGCTTTTTATTGTAAATACACACAAAAGGGACACTCCCAAGGGGAGGCCTAAAATACTCAATCACATATTGGGTTCAACCCACATGTCCCCTCCCCTCAGATAACCAAGTAACGCAATTATGTTACACATACTTTTGTCCATATTCTGGATGTACCCTAAAACCAGGGGGTACACCCCTACATCCTGCATCGCTAGATAGATCTTGTTCGGGAGGCCAACATATCCAAAAACTGGCCCGTTCGGATGAGCGGTTCGGGAGTTAGGAGCTTCTACAGTTTGGACCGACCGCACGGACTTTCCAGCCGAAAATAGTTCCATACGTTTAGGCCTTGCGGTCGGTCTTCGTTCGGACGGTAAAACTCCACAACCCTTTGCCTTCCGTAGTCATCCCTGGGGTCGCTGTATTCCCCATGTGCAGGGCAAGTGCCTTACGGAACGGTGAATAGTTCGGTACGTCCAGCACGAAGTTATGTGATCCTGGAGGTCTCAGCGGTGTTCGCCTGTTTGTGTCTCCGTTTTTAGTTCCAGATGGCCATGGGCAAACACCGCTGATTGTAGGTAAGATGGCCGCGAACACGTGCAAAGTCCCGAAATGGCGGCCACCTATACGCTTACATAGCGGGTTCGTGCTGGACCATACGAGGACTGTAAATCAGTCAGAACAGTGTCCAAAGTACCAAAAGTATGCAACAAAATAGGGCTTTCATAACAGGGGACAACAGTGATGTAACAACACGTTTTTTAAAATTTATTTAAACCCCCCCCAGCCTCCTTACCTTTGGGAATCCTGGGGGGGGAGGGTGTCTCTTCCTCCCTGGTGGTTCAGTGGCTGCTGTGCGAGCGGCACTGGCAGGCGGCTGGCGAGGGAGCACTTCCTCTGAGCTGTCTGCTCAGCTCCCTCACCTGCCTCAGAGTGAGGCTGGGAGCCGGAATATGATTGTAATGAGCCCGGCGGTTCTGGTCTGCATTATGGCAATGTAAGTTGCCATAATACAGACCTTGACTCGAGTATAAGTCGATTGGGGCTTTTTAAGCACAAAAAATGTGCCGAAAAACTCGGCTTATACTCGAGTATATATGGTAATAACCCTCAAAATCTAACGTGCATGATATCCAGGCTTGACAAGGAGCCAGTGGTGTATCCTGGTTTTGTGCTGCCCTAGGCAGGACAAAACTCAGCCCCCCCCCCCCCCCGTGCCACCCCCACCCAACCATTCCCCCCGCATCGCATTCTAAATACACACAAATTCACTGACAGATACGCATGCACTAGCTAACAGAAACACACACTCGCTAACAGAAACACACACACACTAACAGACACACTCACACTCAGTAACAGACAATCACACTAACAGACACACACTAGCAGACACACACACTCACTAACAGACACACACTAACAGACACACACTCACTCACTAGCAGACACAAACTAGCAGACACACACACTCACTAACAGACACACACTAACAGACACACACTCACTCACTAGCAGACACAAACTAGCAGACACACACACTCACAGGCAAACACACACACACAGTCAGACACACACACTAACAGACACACACAGTCAGACACACACACAAACTCACTAACAGACACACACACTCACAGGCAAACACACTAACAGAAACACACTAACAGACACACACACTAACAGACACACACACTAACAGACACACACACACTAACAGACAAACACACTAACAGACACACACTAACAGACACACACACACACTAACAGACACACACACACTAACAGACACACACACTAACACACACACACACACACACACTAACACACACTCACCCGCATTAACACGTTTTTTAAAATTTATTTAACCCCCCCCCCCCCCCCCCAGCCTCCTTACCTTTGGGAATCCTGGGGAGTGAGAAAAAGTAAGTTGGATTCCCAGACTGGGAAGCAACTTGCTGTGTGTCCAGGGGCGACCAAATTAGGGGTTAACCCTTACAAAAATGTATAAATAGAGAAGCAGACCTGGTGGGTCAGAGAGAATAGGGCGCCCCCTAGTGAATATCCATACATATATACAGGGAATAAAACTTAACTTTTAATAGTTGCTGCATAAAAATATGCCTATAGTGAGGACACAACAAGAACACAAACAAAAAATAATAATAATAAGAAACAGAAAAAAGAAAACAGAAATGAAAAATGGGAGGATGTAAATCACTGTGAGAACGTACTGGATGGGGATAAGTGACCTAAGGTAATATCCTAAAGGTTACTATTTGGATAACTGGGGGGTGGAGGGTGTCTCTTCCTCCCTGGTGGTACAGTGAATCCTGGGGGGTGGAGGGTGTCTCTTCCTCCTTGGTGGTACAGTGGCTGCTGGGCGAGCGGCACTGGCTGGCGGGCGAGCGGCACTGGCGGGCGGCTGGCGAGGGAGCACTTCCTCTGAGCTGTCTGCTCAGCTCCCTCACGCGCCTCAGAGTGAGGCTGGGAGCCGGAATATGATTGTAATGAGCCCGGCGGTTCTGGTCTGCATTATGGCAATGTAAGTTGCCATAATACAGACCTTGACTCGAGTATAAGTCGATTGGGGCTTTTTCAGCACAAAAAATGTGCCGAAAAACTGGGCTTATACTCGAGTATATATGGTAATAACCATCAAAATCTAACGTGCATGATATCCAGGCTTGACAAGGAGCCAGTGGTGTATCCTGGTTTTGTGCTGCCCTAGGCAGGACAAAACTCCGGCACCCCCCACCCCCCCGTGCCACCCCCACCCAACCATTCCCCCCGCATCGCATTCTAAATACACACAAATTCACTGACAGATACGCATGCACTAGCTAACAGAAACACGCACTCGCTAACAGAAACACACACACACTAACAGACACACTCACACTCAGTAACAGACAAACACACTAACAGACACACACACTAACAGACACACACACACTAACAGACAAACACACTAACAGACACACACTAACAGACAATCACACTAACAGACACACACTAGCAGACACACACACTCACTAACAGACACACACTAACAGACACACACTCACTTACTAGCAGACACAAACTAGCAGACACACACACTCACAGGCAAACAAACACACACACTAACAGACACACACAGTCAGACACACACACAAACTCACTAACAGACACACACACTCACAGGCAAACACACTAACAGAAACACACTAACATACACACACACTAACAGACACACACACTAACAGAAACACACTAACAGACAAACACACTAACAGACACACACTAACAGACACACACACACACACACACTAACACACACACACACACACACTAACACACACTAACACACACTAACACACACTCACCCACATTAACATGTTTTTAAAAATTTATATAACCCCCCCCCCCCCCCAGCCTCCTTACCTTTGGGAATCCTGGGGGGTGGAGGGTGTCTCTTCCTCCCTGGTGGTACAGTGGCTGCTGGGCGAGCGGCACTGGCTGGCGGGCGAGCGGCACTGGCGGGCGGCTGGCGAGGGAGCACTTCCTCTGAGCTGTCTGCTCAGCTCCCTTGCGCGCCTCAGAGTGAGGCTGGGAACCGGAATATGATTGTAATGAGCCCGGCCGTTCTGGTCTGTATTATGGCAATGTAAGTTGCCATAATACAGACCTTGACTCGAGTATAAGTCGATTGGGGCTTTTTCAGCGTGCATGATATCCAGGCTTGACAAGGAGCCAGTGGTGTATCCTGGTTTTGTGCTGCCCTAGGCAGGACAAAACTCAGGCACCCCCCCCCCCCACGCCACCCCCACCCAACCATTCCCCCCGCCCCGCATTCTAAATGCACACACATACAGAAACACACACTCGCTAACAGAAACACATACACACTAACAGACACACTCACACTCAGTAACAGACAAACACACTAACAGACACACACACTAACAGACAAACACACTAACAGACACACACTAACAGACACACACACTCACTAACAGACACACACTCACTCACTAGCAGACACAAACTAGCAGACACACCCACTCACAGGCAAACACACACACAGTCAGACACACACACTAACAGACACACACTCACTAACATACACACACACTCACAGGCAAACACACTAACAGAAACACACTAACAGACACACACACTAACAGACACACACACTAACAGACACACACACTAACAGAAACACACTAACAGAAACACACTAACAGACAAACACACTAACAGACACACACACACACTAACAGACACACACACACACACACACACACACACTAACACACACTAACACACACTCACCCACATTAACACGTTTTTTAAAATTTATTTAATCCCCCCCCCCCCCAGCCTCCTTACCTTTGGGAATCCTGGGGGGGGAGGGTGTCTCTTCCTCCCTGGTGGTCCAGTGGCTGCTGGGCGCGCGAGGGAGCCGAGCAGGCAGCTCAGAGGAAGTGCTCCCTCGCCAGCCGCCCACCAGCGCCGCCCGACCGCCCAGCAAGTCTGTTAGCCGCAAGGCTAACAAGACATTTGCCTTGGGCCTTTGGGGGCGGCTTTTTTTGCCGCCCCCTGGAAAATGCCGCCCAAGGAAAATGCCTTGTTTGCCTCGTGGCTAATACGCCCCTGCAAGGAGCCCTATCTATTGCATATATGTGGATGTGAATGGTAAGTAAACAGGGTGAGTGGTAGCATCTTCTCCATAATTAAACCTATGTTGATGATTAAAATGTTTACCAGTGTAACAACATCTTGGTTTTTCTTCATTGATCTTGTACTACACTACAAAACCTTACCTGACTATCAACATTCAGACACAGCTTTTATTTTCCTGTATATCTACTCTTTTGATTTTTTTTCTGTGTTTGCATCTATCTTTCTGTCTCTGTGTGATTGTATTTAAGCTTATGCTGTTATGACTTTAGTTACGTTTTTCTATCTAACGCTCTACCACTTATTTTTTCCATCCCCCCACCTCCCCTTCTTTCTTTATCTGCAGGCATAGAGATTTAATGCACACAATTCACAGTGAGTTGCATTTCTACGCCATAATTACAGATAACAGTTCCACACCTGGAGACCTAGAAATGTCTTCAGTGTTAAAACAAACAACACGCATGATCTAAACATGAATCTGCAACTTTAATGGAGAAATATTCTACATATTTAGCAAAGTATATTTAATACATTTTATAATGTAGGTATCAATACTTTTTGTATTGTATTCAAGATTTTTTTGCATAAACTCAAAAGGCATCAAAGCCCATATAGAGAAAGAAGACAGGAATTGTAGACGGGTAAAAATAGGAGAGGGGGGGGGGAGACAGGAAGAAGCTCTCTACTGTTCACCAACTCATCCCACCACCCCAACTTAGGAAGGAAAACTCAAAGGTACACACAAGGTAAAGATGAGTCCCCTTTTACACCCTCCATGCAGATACAATCGGGTATATTTATCAAGTCTTTTCTGGCAAATGTTTTGGTACAAAATAAAATATGCTGTTTTTTGTGTGTTCTGCAACAGATTCCTAACTATTTTACTCTTTTCCTGACAGAAAACTGTTTCACTTATCTTTTTTATGTCCTCTAAGACCCCAAAAGAGTGATTTTTTTTTTTGTATAACATCTTAAAATTATTTTTAAATAGGGGGTGATTGCCTTGAATAACCATTACATTATTTATTACCCCCCCCCCCCCCACCACCGCCACCCAGGTGCCTCCCTGCTTAGTATGTGAGCCACTAACTGTACTTGGCCGAGTAGCCACCTGCCTGCCCACATGAGAGAGCTATGTAATTATTGTGCCTTCCCTGTACAGTTCCCTTGAGCGCTCTCATGGCGCCTGTAGTCGGGATACAACGTCATCCTGCCATCGGCATCTCTATATGAGACCTGTGTAGGGAGACCACAGTGTTGCCTATTGCAACCATGGAGATGATTCAGTCCAGCCCTCCCCGAGAAAGGTAGGGGGCTGGATGGACCTTTAAATAACATTTTGTTTAAAGTGTGTTTGTGTGTGTGTGTGTGTGTGTGTATGTATGTGTCTATCATTGTGTGTGTAAGTAAAATGTGATTATGTGTGTGTGTGTGTCGGTGATTATGTGTGTGTATGCCTGTGATTATGTGTGTCTGTGATTAAGTATGTACGTCTGCATTTATGTGTGGATGTCTGTGATTGTATCAATGTGTGTAGATCTGTTATTGTGTGTAGGTATGTGATTGTGTGTGTATGTCTGTGGTTATGTGTCTGTAACTGTGTGTATTTGTATGTGATTATGTGTGAGTGTCTGTGATAGTATGTGCATAAATCTGTGATTATGTGTGTGTGTGTCTATGATTATGTGGGAGTGTATGTGTGGCAAATTCAGCCACTCAGAGACTGTAAATGTAATTTAAACTGACTAATGTAATGTTCTTGCGATGCTTTGTATTTTACAATGTATGCTGCATTCGTGTGTTTCAAACACACGAATATCGCTAATGTTAAACCTACATCTACACGAACAGTGAATGCCCGCACTGTTCGTGAGTTAAGCAAAGTACCGAATGGGAGATCACCCATAGACTGTCGTGTGTCTCCAATTAGGTACTTTGCAACATTGTATCGAAGCTAATTGCGGTTTGTTGCGGGTGGCCGCCATTCGTGTACCGACCGCGAGGCGGCGGCCATCTATGTTCGCGGAAAGCCAGCGGGGTTTTGTCGTCGAGTGCCTGGAACTAAAATCGGCTACTCGGCAACACAAGCCCCGCTGGACTTCCAAACCGTTCGTGAGTTTACCGTTTTCGGTAGTTTCATTCCCTCAGTTCAGGCAATCATTTAAACGAATTGAGCCTGATAAGAGAAAATGAACAGCGTTCGGTTAATTGTCCTGGGATCTGGGCGCAAGTTCACTTAACTGTGCGTCCAGGTCCCAGCTATGTAATAAATGGTTAAAATGCTGTATAACATAAATATTATGTGAGTTATGGATTTTAATATAAAAACTGTGTTCCTCTGTACCAAGGGATACTCCCATTAGCAATGCATTCTGGGATAAGTATCTCCTTGGTACAGCAATGTATGATGGGTAAAAAATGTGTACAACCCAGTCCCCCATGTAGTCCCCTACTGGACAAACCCTGCATTGGGACTTGGGAAACCCTGTATATCTGTAACCACATAAATACTGTGCCTGTAATTAAAAACCTCAGTTGACCTCCAAGCTATGTCGTCTAGTTCTTGGGAGGAAGGGATTGTAACTACACTACCTGCATTTTGCCTGTTTTGGGATTTGCTTATCCTGTCTACCAGCGGAGATACCGTGGATAATACTACTACTCTGCTACAGTATGTCTGCGATTATGTGTGTTTGTCTGTGGTTATATGTGTATGTCTGTGGTTTTGTGTATGTGGTTATGTGTGGGTGTGTATGTATGTAGTTATGTGGGTTTATATCTGTGATTAAGTGTGTATGTCTGTGATTATGTGTGTATGTCTGTGATTATATGTGCGTGTGTATGTGAGTGTGTGCATGAAAATGTGGATGTGTTTAGTAGAAAGCTCCTTAATTTGGTATAATTAAATATGAAAATCCCACATAACAATAGCAAAAAAAGGAGTTATCTACTAAACAAATTAAAGATAAAAATTAAGAAAATGGCTTTTCTTAATGTTAATCATTCAGCAGTTTAGTAGTTAACGTCTTAAATTGGTACACTAATGCAGGATTTCAAATTTTAAGGATACCAAATAAGAGTGCTGATTAGCGGATAGCCACATTATTTGGTGTCCTTAAATATGTGAATCCGACAAAAATATCGCAAAAAAGGGACTTATCTACTAAACAGTTGACCATTAAGAGCTGGCATTAGCATGCCCAGAAAAATAATTCTATGTGGCTAATGTGAATTCTGTGCACATTTAGTGTCACCAGGCACAGCATGCCAATGATGGCATGTTACTTCCCCAGTGGAAATATCTGTTCCCCAGATTTGATGGTTGTATCTTATGTGCCCCCCCCCCCACCCCATATTGTGTTCATAGAGTTGCCATTGCAACCATTCAACACTATTGCCTGCCTGTATTTTTGCTCCAATGTGATTTTTATGGAGCAAAAGAGGGGAACATAGTTGAATGCCTTGCATCTGAATTGTATCTGCTCTCTAACAGCGTTCTCTTGGATTTAAGCAAGTTACCTTTAACTCCTGCAAGAAAAGACTAATTAAGTACAATATCAAATAGACAGGTTTATTTGTATTTGGATAAACCTTGATTCGTACAAAATTTGGTTGATTCAGCAATTTATCTAAATAACAAAGTACAAAACTACCACCTGACAAAATCAAGTGAGTCACAAATCGCATGATCGATGCAATTCTTCCATGCACTGTGGTCACGAATTAATTTGGAAAGGCCAATATAAAATTGCAAATAACGGCATAATTTGCATCCTGGACTGAACGAATGTCATTTGGTTCTGAATATCTATGGTCAGTTACCAATCTGTTTTATGTGAAACACTACAAAATGCCGAAATGATTGACATGTGGCAACACATATGAAATCAAATTCTTCTAAACCAATGGCTAGTGAAATAACATTAAAAAGGATTTGACAACTTACCTGGGTTTTACTCTTAGCTGGATTCTGGATGGTCATGCTTGAAGCATTTACTCCCATGAGCTAGAGTCTGTAGTACAGGCCAGGCCCAACGCTAAGAGCAACAGCCAATGACCATTAAAAACCCTGCACTGCAAGGCTTAGCTCAGTGCTGCAGCAGCCAAGCTTTAGAAGAGGATGTGACTGGTACCCTCCAATAGGTAAGTTAGAAGAACACTCCAAACACCAAAACCAGTATGGCAGGCTGTGGGTGTAATTATGGAGGCTCATTTACAATGGTTTGATTCTTCGTGCTTACCTGGGATTTGCAGGTGCAGCTCCCCAGATCCACTATTTAGAGCTTTCAGAGCTAATGCAAGTGTGGCAGATCCTAGCAGCCCTATGCTCCATTAATTAGCTCTAAAGAGCTAACAGAAGCTCCTAAGCACTTAAGCAGGAACATCTACCTGGTTGGCTGAGGTAGTGGAGGTAGTGGAGGTGTGAAGAAGGTCCTGCGGACCACAGGTAAGAAAGAGCTCAAACCATTCTTCACTGGTGGTTTCATGCTTTCATCTATATAGCTAAAAAATGTAAATAATAGTAGATCTACTACTGTTCACTATGAAGCACTGTACATACAAAGTTTTACCCGTTATGTTGGATTGCCATATTGAAAGCTACCAATTTAGTAGCTAACTCCTTAACACACATTATCATACATATACATATATATATATACAGTTTTTTAAATGTATTTTCCACCTAGCTTCTTAACTTTTCTCTGAGATGGCTGGAGTGGATCTGAGGTCCAGTTGGTGAGTTTTGCATTGCTCTTTAAAAACAGCTCCCATGCACACAGTGTAGTGATGCAGGGACTGGGATTACATCATGTCTCTAGCAACATTACACAGTGTGTGAGGGAGCTGTGTAGGAAGAGCACAGAGATAACTCAGACACCTCGCTGCCATGACTCCCCTCAATCCAGTATATACAGGCAGTGTAAGCATGGCAGGCACTCACCTTGCCTAGCAAAAGCACCACAAGTGCCAGGGCATTTGTAGGCCAGAAACCTGTAAGGGGAAGTGGGGAGAGGGCATCTGCAAAAAATCCCAAAGGTTCTAGATTGCTGGCCCATGGTTTATTCTGTTGGAAAAGCAATACAGAAAAATCAAGATTGAGAACGCATAATTGATTCATTTGAATAAAGTTAAAAAAATCCAGATTTAGGACATTATTTGATTTTAGCAAAGCATTTTCATCAGATATGTCTTTCCCTGTAAAAGTGGAAGCCTGATTGTTCCTACGATAGCTTCAGTAGCACTAGACCAGGGATAGGCAATCTTCTGCACTCCAGATGTTTTGGACTACACCTCCCATGATGCTTTGTCAGCATTATGGATGTAAGAGCATTATGGGGGATGTAGTCCACAACATCTGGAGTACCGAAGGTTGCCTATCCCTGCACTAGACCATGCAGGCAATTATGAAAACAACTCAAAGGTTGTTAGGGACATGGAAGAGAATGTAGTTATATTATATTCATGCAATGTTTATTGAGATTGCTATTGGTTTTATTGATGTTTCTACTGGAATACAACTCTGTAAGCCCTAAATCCTGATTTTGTAGACTGGTCTGAGAAGTATTAGAGCTCTCAAGAGTAAGTCCTTATGCTTGATTTACTAGAGTCTGATAGGATTTATTCTGACATTGCAGGAAAGTTATGCCAAAATTGTTATTTACTAATTACCATACCTTTGCTGACACCAATAAAAGGGTTCAGGCTGCATCGCAAGCACTCCATAGGAAATAATACATTTGGCAACACTGTGTGGTACTCATTATATAGATATTAAATAGAGTTGCAAATTCATGGGCTCAAAAAAAAAGCCCTTTCAATTATGTGAGACCACGTAAAAGGCAAGCTATGTTGGTACAATTAACTCTTTAAGTCTTGCAACTGCAAAAAGTAAGATGGCTTGGACTATAAAAGTCTAACTCAATTGACTCACTCCAGTATGTAAGTAATTAGATAAATATTATAAATATTGGCCAAATAACGCCCAAGAGATGCACAGTCCTCTGGGGTGTAAGACATTAATCCCCTTCTAAAACATTGCTGTAATTTGTGAGTGCTTGCCACAACTGGAAAAATTGTGATGCCGACACATTTTGTCACAGAAAAAAAATAATGTTACATTATTCACCACAACAAATTGTCTTTATAAAAGGAGCAGCACAGCTGATTTAGCATCTCAGTTTGTGTAGATGTAGTGTACCACAGGAAAGTTAAAGGAGCACTCCAACCAACATAACAACTACAGCTCAAAGGAGTTGTTTTGGGGGCAGAAGTGTCTTAGCTCTGCTTTATTTTAATGGGTTAACATAAACAGTTGTTTAACCCTGAAATTGTCGCCTGGGGCATGGTTGCCTTTAGAATTTTTGGGCCCACACCGAGTCTGCTCACAGGTCTGGCTCAGAATCCGTCTGCAGGGCACACCCACCATTCCACCACCATTTTGCAGGCACTTGAGCTCTGGTATTGGATGTAGTGTCAGTTTGTAGGGGTGTGTTTAGGGAATGTACTGTGTGTTTTTAGAGAATTCAAAGTATGTAGGGGTTGTAGTGTGTGTATGTAAGGGTAGAAGTGTTTGTGCATAGTGGGTGCAGTGTTTGTTTGTATAGGGGATGCAGTGTGTGTGTAAGGGATGCAGTTTGCATAGTGGATGCAGTGTGTGTTTCTAAAGAACGCAGTGTGTGTAAGGCATATAGTGTGTGTATAGTGGATGCAGTGTGTAGATTGGACAGTGTGTAGATGAGGACCCTCTTCACCTATATTTCCTGTAACATACATGTTTTGTTAAAACTAAATGTTTGTCTTGTTTCCTATTCTATAGTTCTGCAGAATATGTTGGCACTACATAAATAATTGCAATTGTGTGTGTAAGGGATGCAATATGTGTATATAGTGGATGCCCAGTGTGTACAGATGATACAGTGTGTGTATAGTGGATGCAGTGTGTCTGTGTGCAGTGAATGCAGTGTGTGTATAGTGGATGGTGTGTGTGTGTGTGTGTGTCTGTCTGTGTGCAGTGAATGCAGTGTGTGTATAGTGGATGGTGTGTGTGTAAGGGCTGCACTATGTGTGTATAGAGGGGGAGGTGTGTGCATATTGAATGAAGTGTGTGAGTATGTGTGTGTGTGTAATGGATGCAGTATGTGTGTGTGTAGAGTGTATGTAGTGTGTATAGTGTATGCAGTGTGTGTGTGCCTTTGTGGGGTGTGATAAATACTGTAGTCTGTGACAGGAGAAGTATTTTAGGGGTTTTTTGTCTTTATTTTGACTCCTGTTTGCACTCTGTCGGATGCATTGCATTTGAGCATTACAAAGTTAACTTGAAAGACAGGTTTGCATGCGAGAAAGGACCTGGCAAAGGTGCAGACAGAAAGCCTGTGCTCCCTCTTCCTCACCATGTAAGCCTGCAATGGCCCTGTGGGGAATAATTGTATCCCTTCCCCATAGCTGAATACACACACACACACACACACATATATATATATATATATATATATATATATATATATATATATATATATACACACATATATGACCAAGGGGAAGTAAGAGAAGAGGTAGAAGTTTCAGGCTTCAAAGCAGGGCCACCATCGGGGGGACAGGCAATACAGTTGCAAGGGGCTAAGGCTGCACCACCGCTATACTGCAAATGACTATATTGAGTATAATTGTATATATGCACACACGTATGTTCTTCTTTGTAAGAAAAGCACCAGGATATACATGCCTCAAGCTAAATGAGACTGATGAGGGTCACACTGTCAGGCAGCAGATGCTGTGGTCTCTCGGAATGGCAGTGATGCTGAGATTCATAGTAATATAAAACATTGCACAATATGAGTTTTATTTTGCATAGTGACATCAACATGGGATTTGAAATAATGAAATCACAAGGAGATCATGTAATAAAACAATAAAAAAAATAGCTGAGTGATTTATAAATGTATCCATAACCCTAAGATTGCATATTTTTTTCCATTTCACAGAACACTACATGATTTTTGCTAGGTCAGATTTAGTGTTAGGGCTCAAGGTAGTGAGATAGGGTAGAGTAGGAGTTAAGGGTAGGGTAAGTGATAGTGTAGTGTTGGGATTCACGGTGTTGGAATATGTAAGCCTTATGGGAAGCAATGTACTTATAGAGCAGCCCTTCGACATATATGATCCAGTGTGGTGTGAGATAAATTTGTTTTACAGTCCTATAAAGCAGCTATTACAGCTACTTCCATTAAAATAGTGGTAACTACTGTGTAAGAGCCTGTGGGTACTCCAGCCGAGTACCTCCATTACTTCTTGGCTTCTACTGCTTTGGAGTAAAATGTGCAGTAATTTCACACATGTACACCCCAGGTCTACCTGAGATTAGTGGTCCATTTAGTGAACAAATGTGATCTGAGCATTAATATGATGTCATCATCAATGCGGTACAATGTTCTACAACATGATCTTCCGGTTGAATGTCTGTTATGTCATTGGGCACACAGTGTTTTTAAATCCAGTACTCTAATGCGGGTGATGTCATCCATGCATTATCTTAATAATGCAAAGTTCAAATGATGCTGTATTGTGTGGGTGTCCCTAATCTCAATGAAACCCACATGTTCTAGCTTGTACCAGATTAGTGTTAGGTACACTCCTAGATAGCAGCAGCTACTTTTAACTGCTGGCATTTAAAATAAGCCCTCTCCAAATAGTGATATTGATGGAGAGGAGCTGAGAAAACAGAAACAGCACAATTCTGTCTCCACAGCAGTTCTCCTGACTTATAATTAATGGGAGATAAGCTGAATTAATGGCATCAGATGCAAGTAGCAGCTCCTTCCCAGCAATAAAACTCCCATGAGTCTAAGGTCCATGGAGACCTATATGTTCCTAAACCTATTGATAACGAAGAAATGTGTATTAGGAGTGTAAACCTTCTTATGTCTTCAGAAAAAAAAACACACACACACACAATTTTATATACACACACACACACAATTTTATATATATATATATATATATATATATATATATATATATATATATATATATATATATATATATACACACACACACACTACCATACAACTGTTTTTTTACAACCATGCATATAAAAAAAATACATATAAGCAATCCTTATTAATCAAAGAGTCAATTAAACATGTATAACAAAAAGGCACGAGTTATGTCTCTGATGACGCTACAGTGATAGACAAGGACACACAGTCACCTGCTACATCAGACTGGCATAGTTAGTTACAATAGCTGCACACACACACACACACACACACACAGCAAGAGGAAGTGAAAAAGGCCCATTGAAAATAAAATAGACTGCATTATCCTTGTCACATGAGAAGCAGACATTCCCCCCAATGAATTTGCTGTGCACTGCACATATTAAAATAATAACGATAATAAAAATAATAATAAAAAAAAAACAGCAGCATATTGTTTAGACATGCATGTAAAGAAAATCCCTATCACATTGTGAAGGCATTGAATAGAAGGAGGGATCAAATAAATATTGTTCTCAGTGGGATGGTCCGGAAATCCTGTGATAAAAAAGAGGGTGTAGGGAGAGAGCAGGGAAGGTTATTGATCTTCCAGGATTTTATCAGCAGTGTCTCCAGGTTTAGCTGCTGTATCCCTGCCATTGCATGTTTTCTGGCATCCTCCCGTTATGTCCTTGTCGTATGTGTAGCTGCTATCATACAGAACAAACTGTGACTTCATCAAGACGACTCTTCCCTAAATGCCCTTCAGCATCAGCTGCAGTTCCTGCTGAGAGCACACATGGACTAAAAGAGGAGGAGACTGCTAGAGAGAGAGAAAAAAATGAGACACTAGGGAAAGGGGGGCGAGTTTTTCCTTGCATGGTGCAGAGTTGATACTGGAAGGACAGTCAAACTGCAGGATCTGCTCAAGACGAGAAGGTACAGGATTCTCATTTCATTTGTCTTAATGATGACCCCTGTTAGTTGCAATGTTGTGGCTAATGCTGTAGAGACCGGGAGCTGTCCCATCCTTCCCAGTGCTGAATCTGGGTTTATTTGCATTCTCTAATGCAAACCCAGACAATTACCATTCCTTACATCATATGCCCACCCTGTAATCAAGGCTATGCATTGCTTTTGTTCTGTTTACATTTCAGTGTTGTCATTATTATTTTTGTGCATGCATGTCTTTCTCACCTCCCTCTCTCTTTCTTTTTATTTTTTTGTATATATTTTTTTTGCTGATACATTTTTTCCCCCTCAGTATATAATACAGTACATTGCAGCATGTGCTGTCTAGAAAGACTGGCTTAAGATTCATGGAATAGCAGAGTCCTATTGGCATCCTGCACACAGTATAGTAGGATCTGAAAGCCCAAAGACACAGACACAGGACAGAGACTTAGAGGAAGTTTTTTTTTTTTTTTTTGTATTTAGTGTTATCTGAAAGATAACATGGGAGTGTATTATAATTTCTGCACTGTGTCTTTTCCACATGTCATGCATCCAGTAACTTTTAAGAATTGCGCATAGATCAAATGCAAACTCCTAATGCACATGCATGTTAAATCTTAAATTTTACTATTCCTTTTAAGAATATCACGAGTCATTAGTTTGACAGTCTTTAATGTACCAGCAGAGGGAGGTATCAAGCTGTGGTAGGTCCTGAATATGACATTTCATATCACCTGCAGTGCAGAAGTAAGGCTATTTGGGGATGGCATTTGTTGCAGCCCACTAGGCTGTGCAGTGTGTTCTAATATATTTTACTGAAAGCAAAAAAAGAAAACAGAAAACAGTACAGTGTTTTGGACATATACATTTATTTTTTGAATAGTGGGTAATGTTTAAAATGGGGTTACCTTCTACCATGCTGTCATGCCTACACATTCCCTCAGCTAGTGCCAGTGGGTGACAGGTTAATAATAGAAGGGGACAGTAGTCAAACTGTCCAGCAGTCCCTGACCTTTGGTATGGGAGATTATTTGTTTAAAATGAAGAGATCCCCTTCCCCAGTTAATACCAACAGATGAAGGGTTACTAATAAATGTGGACAGTAGTACTACTTCAATTTCCAGGGATTTGGGATGGTAGAAACATAGTTTAATAGAGTTTAAAAAAACAACATATATAAAAAAAACAACATAATGTTACAGAAGCAAGAGTGTACTCTTGTTCTGACCTACATTTTAATGACATTTATAACATTGTCTTTCTTTCCCCTATATACCTCAATGCAGCTGAGCAAAGGGTGATTAACTCCCTTTAAATTTTATTGGGTGACCTAAAAGGTTGATCACCAGGTATTTCAGAACTACAACTCGTATGATGCTTAACCAATAGCCCTTACTAAGCATCAAGGGAGTTGTAACTATGTAACTTTTCAAGATCAGCTTGTGCTCATCCCCAATGTCCCTGTCTCAAAATATTATCAAATATTACAGGTTTCCAACTCCCATGAACCATAGCCAGCAGGGCTGGCTAAGCATCAAGGAGGGAGTAGCTGTACAACATTTGATAAGCTTTTGACCACCAGATAGAAATCATCATTTGGCCACAATAGTCCTGCAAAGCTTGCCTCTTCTTTATAGTATAGTTAACAGGGGTGGGGAACCTTCGGGTCTCCAGATGTTTTGGACTACATCTCCCATAATGCTCTTACAGGCATAATGCTAGCAAAGCATCAAGGGAGATGTAGTCCAAAACATCTGGAGAGCCGAAGGTTCCCCATAGTAGACTGCAACTTACACAATGCCATTAAGGCTGGGTATGCGTCTAGAGATTTGCATTTGTGCAACAGCTGGGGATCAGTTTGAAACTCATTCTCAGATGCCAATTAAAAAAAAAATGAAAATAATAAAAAAAGTAAAAAAAAAAATGCTAGTGAATAAGCCCTTTCGATCTTATATGCCAGCCTTAGTGAATGAGCCCTTTTAACCTTTTGAGTTTCAAATGCGTGTCAAGGATATAGCACTGCAATGCAGCAGGCACACCTAAGGCGCTCAAAGAGTTAATCTTTTCATAAAAAAATCTTATGCTTACAAGGCATTTTTATGTACTAATCAAGAAAAAAAAATGCTGGTGAAAAAGCCCTTTAACTTACAAAATGAAAACAAAAAAAAACCTTAGCACTTTTAATCAATTTAGTGCCATAGCTGTGCCCAGTACATAGCGGAGTGAGCACAATTATGGCACTCAGATGGATGATATGCCTATTTAATAAAAGAAAAACTTTTGTGAACAAGACATTTTCATGTGCCAATCAAGAAAAAAAAATCAACTTTTTGTGAATAAACTATTTTCATCTGATAAGCCAAATTTATGAACAAAATATTTTTATCAGATTAAAACAGGTTTATTTACAAAGTATTACTTTGGATTACATAATCAGCCATTTAATCTGAGAATCCAAATGCAATTCTTGGTGACTAATCACTTTTAATCTGATAATCAACATTTTAGAATGCCATTATAAAAAAGGATTATCATTATTATTATTTATACAAGATTCCTTGCCGGTACTCCTATAGAAACTTGCTTAAACTGGCTGGATAAGCAGCATGGGAGTTGCAGTATTTTGGGACAGGGACAAAGGTGGCCAAAGGCTGATTTATAATTGCTATTGTTATAACTCCCTTAAAGCTTTGGATTGCCTAATAAGATTTAGAGGCTTTTAAAACATAGAGGGATAGCAATAAAATGATATACATGTAAAATAGCACTCCAAGCACCATTACCAATACAGCCCATTGTAGTGGCACACACCCAGAGTAAGTCGTCAATACTTTGAAGAACTCAAGTTACCTGGAGTCAGCAGGATGCTGGCCATTGCCTAGCTTGCTGCTGAATACTCCTGCAAGGAACTTCCATTTAGCTCCACTGAGGTAAGCCTGGCAACGCATGGTGTCAGCTGAGGGCTCGCAGCCAATGGACGTGGTTCTGCATGGCTGCGCTTAGCTCGGTTGCAAGAGGTTCCTGGAGGAGGAGGGGCAGCTGAGCGTGGGACCCAGATTTAAAAATGGTTTGAATATTTAGTCTGGTAGGGAGCCACGGCATTACTGGCACCATCATGTCTACAATGATCTGTACTGGTTATGGTTCTTGGAGTGTTCCTTAAATTTAAACAAAAAAAAAAAAAAAGAATTGGGGGGACCTGTAATTTTACAATGCCAAAGATTTGTGCATATTATAGGCAGTTTCAAAATATTTGGTGAGTCCATTGTGCAGGCCTACCATTAACACTAATGGTGTACTCATCACGCAGTTCAGGTAATGGGGGCACACAGCATCTGGCAAACAGAGATGTTATCAGATTTTCTTACATTATTGGCCATATCCGCAGCTCAGAGATTGGATCTAAGCAAGGGTAAATTTGGTTGCATCACTGTTGTTCCTTTAGAATTATGGGGGAGACTATTAGCAAGGTCCTCCTATTAAAATAAATACCCTATCCCACAACTCCCGGAATGGTGTAGAAAGATGTGGGCAGCTCAGCTGCCAATCATTCCATTATTAATCGGTCATCCACCAGCAATGGGTGAGGGGCACGCGTCTCCTGTTTTTCAAGGAACAATGCCCATTCCAAAGCCCAGGACTTTTGAAGTGGTGAACAGTTTGGCTGCTGGACCTTTACAATAATAACTATTTACATGCTAGCAAAGAGGTATGGACATGGAAGGGCTATATATGGAGACGCCCCATTGAAATTTATAACCATTCTTCAACCATTTGTCTATGCTTTTATTATTAACTCCTTGTTCATCAGCAATGGTTATTGAATGCATAACCACTTAAAACCAGGGAATGAGGGAATAAGTGTTGAGCAGCTAGTTTGCTGGACTCTTCTATTATTAACTCCTTACACACCAGTGTACAAAGGTTGGGGAGAAGATTTTAATAATGTAAATATTTATCAAAATTTGTATGTAACCATACTGCTATATGAATGACATTCGGTTTGTCCAAATTGAAAAAAAAATATATATCAGAATGCCCATTTTTGTTTTTCATGTTTTTTTTATTTATTTTATTTTATTTTTTTATCTCTGGTACATTCACTGCCATAACAGAAAACTCCAAAGATTAGCATGTCATGTTGAATGACAATGTGTGTATTAATATCCTTGATTTGAACACTATAGATAAAAACATATAAGCTGTATTGTGGTCATCCTAATATTCTCTTTCCATGTGCTCACTAGACATGCATTAGTTTGTCAAAGCACAACTTCTTAATGCATTTCATAAATGTTGCATGCAAAATAAAGAGCATCTCGGTATGCCCCATGCTTCCATTTACATCATTTCAATAACACTGCTGCATACAGCTAGACATATGACCAACTACACTTCACCTTCAAATGTCCCTTCACACATAATGCTCGAACCTGCTTAGAAGTCCAGTCACTAGGGTAAAGCAGGAGAAAGCTATTTTCTTAACGACTGCAATGGTTGTGCAACTGAGAGAAGAATATGTCTTATTTCTGTAGTTCATACTAAATGAAGCATAGTATTTGTGTTTTTTCTTTTCTTTAAGAGACAAAGTATTAAAAGTTTAATGTACCAAATACACTACAGCAGCAGGCATTCATAGGACCCTAGACGTTTTGAAGGTGAAATTGTTCCTCTAGCTGTTGTCTAGAAAAGTAGCTCAGTGATTGTATTATTTGGCTTTCAGTATATGAGAGTTAAACAGTAAGAATCAGGAATGGATGCATTCTTGAAGTACTGTATCTCAAGAATAATCATCTAATGGAAGGTATAGAATGGTATAGAAACTACAAACTGTGCATGTCTCTGCTCACACACAAAAAATATATGTTTTAATATGCTTGAATTATATGTTCTAGGCTAGAGCTCAAGAGTTTACCAGCTAATCTTGCATGTAATATTCAAAATTATCTGAGTGAAAGGAATCAAAAGCCATCAGTATGGATTTTGTTATGAAGCAAGCCTTGGGAGGTAAGTAAAGCTATTTCATTTTCAAAGTGCTTTATGTCTGATTCTCTTAAGTACAATGCGTCAGTTTCAGTCTGCACCTCCCCCTCTATCCTGTATCCCTCTGCACCACAATGTAAAACATCACATAGAGACACTACGCATGATCTACATCAAATATCCAATGACATAAAAACATTCAAACTATACTGTGGAAGGAATATGACCAGGAATGACCAGGAAAATAAAACAAAGAATAAAAAAATATGCCTTATGTACAGGCTCATAGAATTTACTCTGGTAATGGAAATTTTGCTATTATATACAGTTATTGCGTCATGAACATACAATGCAGCTGACAAATTAACAATGTGATAGAAACTCTATCTATAAATATAAAACATGTACATGTTACATAAAATGTCTGTATGGAAAATATACATTATTACTACATTATTATTAATTTTATTAATAATAATACTGATATTCTGATTTTAACACATGGCATGTGACTTATCTGCATATGAAATGTTGAAATATATTTCTCCCTATAGGAAAAGTGTGCAGTTTGGATTTGATATATTAAGTAACAATTTATTTTTTAAGAGTTTGGATAAATTTAATGACTGGGATGTTTAGTGGCTATAGAAAACAATCTAATAAAAAAAAAAAGGATTGAGAAAGATTAAATCCATTAAACAGAATTTAGATCGATCTATCTATCTATCTATCTATCTATCTAGCCTAGTTGTGTGATATATCATAATAATAATATATGAGACAAAGGCCAAAAGTCACAAGGTTTCAATCTCTTGATTCAGTATCTAATTACTGTAGTTTATAGCAATGTCATAAACTCAAGACGAACATTATAGTAAATCCAAAAGAAGAAGAGATCAATAGGTTAAAAGGCAAGCAAAACCTTTTAGTAAATTGATACTGGGTGGAGGAGGGAAAGATGTTTTAGTGCAGGATAGAGAGCTATGTACATCATATGACATATAAAGAAAATTCAGTCAATATTGGATCATTTCGGATATATTGTTTTAACCAGTAATACTTAGAGATACAGCACCATTGTTGCATTCAACAGTAGTAAACATGGAAAGAATACAGTAAATATAGTACAGATTTGACAGTTATATAAGGACGCTGATACATTAAATATTTCTGTAAATATTAGTAATTAAAATAAATGTCACTGTGATAAACACATACATACATACACACACAGAAATGCATTTCAAACACACCAGTTACATTAATGGAGATGCGTATATTTTGGGTATCTTCTGTTGGGGCAGACATTTAATTATGAAAATTTATTATTTGCCCATGGGTACAATAAAAATGAATCAATAAACTGAAAGGACAACTGCAGTTGTATCCAATGGATATCACCTTGGCTTGAGTGTAGAGGTAATTGGAATTGGGGCACAATTACTCCCACACATCTTCTCTCCTAGTAGGAAATGAATCAATCCTGTTGAAGCATAATGTGGTCTATAAGCATATATAACGCATGCCATTTGGGCATGCAACAGAGATCACTTCTACTTGGTAGACAAAAAAAAAAAAAAATGGAAATAGTTGGATAACATATCAAGAAGACAGCTCCAAAATATGTGAAGTTAAAAGAGAACAGTTTAATAAATGGCAAAATGTATTGTCATTCCTTTAGCAGACATATAATCTGCTGTTACCAATGCTTCCTGGAAAGTTGGGCCATTCAATCCAAATTAGCATTACAAAGATAAGGAATGATAACAAAAAATAGGTCCACAGATATGAGCATTTCAGTTCTTTATGCACGTGAAAATAAACTATTAACAGAGTGTTCATTTTCATATATGTGTGTCTATGTATGTACAATCTATGTGTGTATTAAAACAAAATGTGTAACGAATGCTAAAAGGACACAAGCATGTTTTATAGGGAGGTGGAGACACAGCTGCCAAGATGCTTCTCCTTCAATTATCAGAATAGACTTGGGGATTTTTACAATAAAGTTTAGAACACTTAAACACTATAGTATTAGACTGAGAGTTGGTTAGTTAGATGATGACAAGCCAGTGTAAAGAGAACTTATGAGGTGCACATTTAATAACACAAAGTCCTCACAGGGGAATAAAGAGGTAACAGAGGAGTTGTGACAGCCCTTCTGTGTGTGCAGTCATTGGGACTAAGTAGAAAAGTGGAGAGTGTAATGGCTTAGGGTTTATACTGTGTATTTAATGAACATGTGAACATTAAAAGACAGGTTGCCCTGGAAAAGAGACTTGGTTTCTGCAAGATGCTACACTGAATAGGTTTGAGAAGCCATACCAATTTTTGGAAAATAAAATGGTTAAAATATTGTCATTTAGATCTGCTGAAAATGGCAGCATGAATCTCTAATATAGAAGTCTCTATATTATTTGTATTTGTCTTTTCTGTAATGTACTCATACACTAGCCTTATCTCATTGTTCAATGTGTATGTGCACTTTGATACATTTCAATTTTAAAAATAAATAAATAAATATAAAAGTCTCCATGAGATTGCAGCAAACAAACAATTAAAAATATAAATAAAATAAATAAATAAATTGAAAACAAACTGAAGAGCTTCACATAATTCTTGCAACCCAGAAAGTATACGTACCCCTGCTAACTTGTACCCCTGCTAACTTGTGAAAACTCTGTTGAATATCCCACCCTATCCCCACATCATGTAACTGTTAAATTTAGAAACTAATTTGTTCTAAAAAGTGGTTTACGGTACTAAAAGCGCAGCAGTCACCATGGAAACTAGAGGAACTTGCAGGCACATTCTATAGGTGACTCCTCCCCTTTTACATTTTGCACCATTTTGTCAAGCAGAACACTTTGATAAATCTCCTCAATGTCTAAAATAGCGTATCGTTTATGCCTTCATTACTATTTCCTTACTCTGGGAAGTCAATGGGTGCCCTTTATAACAACGTTTGAGAGATACTGTGGACTCTATATTTATCACATGGAAAGCTACAGTCCTTGTGCTGTGGAAGATGAATTGATCATATGGAGTGGGTTCATAGAAGCTTTTTCCTATTGTTCCATCCTCCTGGGTAGTGAGATAAGGGTGGTTACATTATAGGTCAGGGATTCCAATCCCCTGTGCCAAGCATTTCTACTATCACAAATGATGACAAGGTTGTGCAACCCTCAGAAATAAGCTTGTTCATTTATTAATGTAT
Source organism: Pelobates fuscus (assembly GCF_036172605.1). Lineage (NCBI taxonomy): Eukaryota > Metazoa > Chordata > Amphibia > Anura > Pelobatidae > Pelobates > Pelobates fuscus. The sequence continues at coordinate 278,071,304 of NC_086321.1, forward strand.
TGTCAGATCGCTGCACTCTACCACAAATAGTGCTTCTGTCAATCATTTTTTTTTTTTTTTGTCTGTTCTTAGGTACGGTAAGGTTGAGACACCAGACATACCATGAGATATTTTATTAGTTACTCTGATTTTTTGGTGTGTGTGTATTGGTCACAAAATAAAGCACATTTCCATTACTTTGTAAATATACACATAAGAGGGATGTCAATGGCAGTTTTAATGCCAAGCTAACTAGCACTGCATTTGTGAGAAAATACATTCACTGTAGCACCTGAGTAGGAAAACATCTAAGGAAAAATTATAGCCTTTTGAGGTTCCAAAACTGCAACTTTTTACTCATTGAAAAGGCCAGTGAATCTGACAAGAATCCATAAGATCTAACAGATCCATCAATTTCCTTCAATGCAAGGGAACAAAATGTAAGGATTTGTGCAACCATCCATTTACTCATATTTATGTGTAAATACTGCATGAGCCTTGCCCTTTATTGCATATGGCCTGTTGTTTATGACATTAATATGAAAGATGGATCTATAATGCAAAGGCATCTTATATGTTTGTATGTTTTTTATTTATGTTTATATACAATTTAACGGTTATTTTGCTGAATGTGGATAGTAAGACACTAAAAACACTTAATTAAAGTAATTGATCAGGCAGGAATGGTCACTTTCCAGGATTTTAAATATAATATTTACATCCCTATATTTAACAAATATGTGTACATAAAATGAAACATAGACACACTGCTCTATTTATCATTACCATGGGCCGATGCTCCTATCTTAGCTCCCTCTGAACAACTACTATAAGCTCTGCCATTTGTCATTAAAAACGACAAAACAAAAGACAAAAAAAACTAAGCAAAACAGTTTTTTCACCTACCACTTAGCATAGATAATGCATAGTGACACAAATAATAATAATAATTATTATTATTACCATTTTTTGGCATTTATATAACACCAACTTATTCCGCAGTGCTTTACAATGTTACATAAGGATAAATAGAAATAATGTTTTTGTTTATCTTACTATCTTTTTCCAATTTGTGCCCTGGTTGTGCTATGATTGAACTGGATTGTGATGTCATTTGCTAAATATTTAATATGCATTTAAAAGGAAACTGGGGTTAAAAAAAAGGTTTTAGATAACATATTTCAGTGAATTATTCAATTGTATAATTTTCAGAGAAGTGGCAGTTCCACTTTAACATTATCGTATTATCTTAATAAATGTGTTTCCACATTATTAGGATTAAAAATTATAATTCACAACTTCACAATTATTTTAAAATTCATTAAAACTGCTCCATTTCCTCCAGTGTTTTGGTCATTATTATATAAAAAATAAGTCTTACTCCTCTCCTATCCCCACTAGGAATTGCTATTAACCTGTGATAGAACATGACAGCAACATAGCTAATAAAGGACTTAAAAACAATTTATAGTAGAACATAGACATTGTGAACTGTAATAATTAGTGTGTCTCAATATCTTTAAGTCAGTCATTATGTTAAACATAAAAGCCCCAAAACTACACTGAACTCTACAAGAAAAAAAAAGAAAAGAAAAATAGGAACTATCTGATCAGGCATTAAGGGAACTGATAGTGTTTATACTCCAGAGAGCAAGTCTACTTCCAACGAAATCAAGAATAAATGTAAAGATATGCAATCTGGCTGGCCACTCTTTTACTGGCAAGACCTTGTGTTCTACGTTTTATTGAGATAAATCTCAAGTTAAATGAATGTCACAATTGTTGAGTTAAACCAGGAAGAATAATAGATTCCGAAGACTCATGTATTTGTGTTGGTATTTAGCCGACAGTAGTCTGAAACCTCAGTAGCAGCTGGAAATAACACACTATGGATTTGTCCTGCATTTATCTACATGTGGATTTGGACGAGATTGTCCTTATTGCAAAGAAATAAGTCTTTATTATTTATAAAAAAGAGTATTTAGCTAAATGGGTACTTTAAAATATATCCCATAGTACTAGATCAAAACAGAAGTTGGGGTTAGAATTAGCATAAGTGGTATTGTATTTGGTTGATGCCAGATATTATGCAGCTTAAATCTCCAAAATAAAGCTATTGATATTGTGCGTTTTAAATGTTGATTATCAAGTCAGAGACACTCTTAAAGGGACACCATAGGCACTGTATCTGCGTCATCTCATTAAACTGGTTATAGTGTCTGGAGTACCCTGGTACCACCATTTATTTTAACATTAACCCCTTAAGGACCAAACTTCTGGAATAAAAGGGAATCATGACATGTCACACATGTCATGTGTCCTTAAGGGGTTAAACAGTTTTTAATGTTTTAAGGTTTTAATGCTAAACAAGAGTCCTCGGCAGTCCATCTCCTCTGTGCTGCTTTGGCTAATAAGGAAGTATTACCCTGAGCAGCAATGGGCAGCTGTGATTGGCTGAGAGTGTCAGCTGACCGCTTTTAGCCTGTTAGAGCTCCAACTGACGGTATGAATGGGTATGACAACAAGGAAGTGTGTAATCTCTGCCTTAGCTACACGTACAGAAGGGGCCGGACTGTGGGTGGCCAGGGACTCTTAATTTGTGGCATACTGCACAAACGTGGTGCAACGCTGAATACAGGGACAGTGCCAGGGTACTCCAGGCACTGTAACCAATTCAAAGAGATGAAATGTTTATAGTTACTTCAGTGTCCCTTTAATTCTACTGTATTTATACTAGTGCAGCGAAAGGGCACATAACTGCTGTGTTTGTTACGCCAACATACCCTACACCTTTTTAAACTTGCATCCTCAGATTATGGGCTTATGGTGGTACCCCAAAACCATTGTGAGAAATTATCTAATCTAATCTACACATAGGTGATTTTATGGACTTTAGTCGACACCATTGAGTGTGAGTGATGAAAGTTATGATTTATATCAACCTACTGGAAAATGTAACTTCATAAATATTGTCGTTAGTGTCCAAGCTCTAAAATACCTAAATATATCTTGTTTGTCAAAAACCCTGTACACCTCCTAAGACTAATAACACAATGAAACAATACTGTGGATGTGCGTTGATGCTGTACTCTTATGAATACATAATTATTACAAAATTGCTTTATTTTGAATTTGCCATTTTGAAAAGTACCATTTGGCAGTGGTTCAGTTATACAATAGGTTTTTGGAAAAAAAAAATATGGTTTAGCAGATTAGCACTGTTTCATCCAGTGCATGGCAATTATGACTTGCAATCACTTGATGAGCTTGTTACAGAAAACATATTTACAAGGCTGATTGCACCAGGAAAGCTGTTGGTGGAACAATAATGTTAGAAAAATAAGTTTCTGTGACATAAGTTCGTCTGGTCTTCTAGAAATGTGATGAGGGTTATGTGTAAAAAGTGTTGTGTTTACTTTTTATGCATTTTCATCTGTCATGTTTCTTATTTGTGCCTATGTTTTCCTTTATTTGAGCCAAAATATTTCTTATTGTGCATCATTTTTCCCTGCTCTTTTCGGTTCACAAAATTGTCATTTCCAGTAAATAAAAAAGATGCAAAAGTGTGCCTTTTTATCTTTCACCTTTTTCAGCGAGTGGCATTTTAGTGGCATATTTTCTGTGACAGGTAAGCAACTTTCACATTCTTCATATTATAAATTACAAAAATACAAAGCACACAAAACTGTTGTGAATGTGAAAACAAATGTGTCAATACTTATAAATCACCGCCAATATCTTTTGAAGTCGTCTGGGTGCAGTGTCCCTGTTCCCCTTAGTCCTGAAATATAAAACATGGCAGTTTTAGACAAACGGCAATGTTTACATTGCAGAACTAACACTGCCTCCAGTGGCTGAGAACGTAACAGCCACTAGAGGCACTTCCTTGTACTCCAAGTTGCCTAAATGATGCATGAGGACATCCAGCGTCAGTGAAATCCCCAAAGCAAAGTACTGCATCAATGCTCTCATACGGGGAGGGCCTAATGTGGATGTCGTCGTCGGAGTCAAAGCGCCGACCCAGCACCGAGGGACATCGGCGCTGTGATTGAGTGAGTGTAAAAACATTTTGTAATCCTTTATGTGCTGCAAGAGGGGGGGCACGTGAGAGAGGGGGACTAGAGCGAACTATAGTGTTAGGAATACAGATTTGTATTCCTAACACTATAGAATCTATTTAAATGTTACATACAATGTCCAGCAGTGCAAAATAAAAAGAAAATAATGTATAGGCATTGTACCCATTCAAACTGGCAAACAGACTTATAGCTGATTTAAGTATCCTAGAAAAATACATTTATTGGGTTCCCAGAATTATATGATAGCATCCATTTTTTATTTTTTTTTAAATTCATTATTTTTCGTGCTTGATTTGATATGATAGATTATCAAGCGTAACATAAGCTTAGAAAATACATTATGTTTCTTCAGACATTGGAAACCACAGTATGGTAGACCTAAATGAGCAATGAATAAAAGTTAAAGCACATTTCTCCTTTATAAAATACAAGTGGGATTACAAACCTGGGGCAAGCTAGGGATGAGCTGTGTAAAAGGGTATTGACCATGTTCGCTATGTTCCTGGGATACTCCAGGCTGGGTTTTATCAGGGTTTTATCAGGCTAGCCTGGTTGTTCCAGCAAGGTGGGAGTGAGATTATAAAAAGTGTTGCTAGTTGTGAGGTTTGCTGAAACATGTGGGAGTTTAGGATGCCAAAAACGGTAGGGTTTTCTGGCTAGGGTGTCAGTCGGGCCTGAGTTGGGAGCTTGAGTATGTGTATAAGACCCTCTACAGGAGAGAAATGTTTAGCATCTGTGTTGGTCACCCCTAACTTGAGGGGCAGCAGGGGTGAGGTTAGGCAGTCGCCATCATGCTTAGGGTAGCGTGTTGAATGTTGTCCTGTGAGTTTAGCGCTTAGCAGCATAGTGCTGCAACAATTCCAGCGTGTAGTTATGTCTAAGGTCATCACCCTACATGTGAACTAGAGTAAGGCTGTAAAGCTTGGTTAAATGATTATCAACAGAAGTAAAAGTAAACAAGAAACATAAAAGAAATTGAAACATCTGTGCCTTTAGGCCTTTGTGGGCAGCCATATGTGGACCGTACAGTCCCCAATCTAATTCAGGTAACTGGGTCAACTTAGCGGTGTCCCCTCGGGAACACAGGGGTGGTGTTGTCTCATTCCCAGTTTTGCAGCCAATGGTGGTTGTGGTTAAGGCAGTCTCAGTGCCTCTAGAAAGGCAGATGCCCCTGACATGGCTGTGAGAGAATGGGAAGTCCCCTTCTGGTGGACCAAGAGAGATCCAGTATGCCCCAAGAAAGATCCAGAGTGCCCCCATCTGTAGGGCATCCCTGCTTGTCTCAGGGAGGTTGTCACCGGTTCAAAGGAGTTGCATCTAATTAAAGTGGCTATGGTAAGGTCTTGAAAGAACGATGGCTGGGAGTTCTCAAAAGCCAGCAGTATTTTGTATCTTGTCGTGCACAGTCACACAGCGCAATATGACAGCTCGCGCCACTGTGGTTTGAGTGCATGCTGTGCTAGTTGCACGATAGATCCCATCTAGGACAATATTCTTGGCTATTGCGTATGGCAATATTGTAGATAACAAGCGCCTAGTATAGTGTGGCAACTCTTCGGTCGAGACCGTGGCGTGTATTCCCGGTATTTTAATGTGCGTTTTGCGCTGTAGGTACTCTAAAGACCTCATTTGGGCTGCTAACACATGTTGTTCAGCTTGGAGATGCATTATTCAGTTTTCCTCTGCATGTTTGACTCGATCTGTCACTTGTTGTCCCCTTTATACTGGTGACATTAGCTGCCAACAGCTTGTGGATATCAGCAAGAAGGATCTTTAGAACATGTTTGGTGGTTGGGGTTGAGTCATCGGGGGATCGTGGAGGTAAAGCTGGATCTGCTTGGGGGGTCTCTGAGGTGTTCGGCTCCCAGCAGTCCGGGCCCCAGGCTGAGATGGGGTCTGGTGGGGGCTCTGCCCATGCAGGCTCAGTTTGTGCTGGCCTCTTTAGCATCTCCCCTATGTCCCTACCATGTGTTGTGTTAGCGGAGTTTTGCACACGGTGGCTCATATTTGGTGTGCCGGAGGGGGTGCTAGGCGAGTGTTGTTCTGTAGCTGTTCGCGCCTCACCTGGTCCGCCGAGCAGAGCCTTGCATCTCTGTCTGGGCTGCTTTGGGGCCTGAAAGAAAGGCATCAATCGGATCCATTCACCCTCAGGATGAAGAGTGAGCCGGGTGTGGAGTTGGATGGGCTTTGGTTTGGGAGATATCTGGCTGGATTGTGCGTCCCCAATTGCATCCATTTAACCTTGCTAATATCTCTATTTTATTAATGAGAGGGTGCTTGATTTAATAAAGGCAATGTGATTTTGTATAGATGATGTGACATAGTGGAATCAATAGACTTTTCAGATTGTGTGGGCATTGTCAAACTAATTAATACAGTCTTTCGCCCTATTTTTGAACAACAAAAATCCTGACCATTTTTTTGTGCAGGTGTTCCTGAGCATTATTTGTTTTGTAAGAGATATATTTAAATATATATTTAAAAGCCTTTTGTGTGTGTTTTATTTGTGCACACACGTCACATGTCTATGTTTACTTATCTTATTTTACAAAAGAAAAGATAACTATGATCAGGAGCAAAGTTATATATAAGATTGTAGTTATTAATGAATGTATAAAAATTATTTATTATTATTATTTTTATTTTTATTTTATTTTGCTCTCAGTGCTATCAATGAATAAATAAGCATAAGCCAATTACATTTAAATCCAGCCATCCTCATTCCACATATATACAGGGCAAAACGATAAACAGTACTGTGAGTAGTAAACAAAGCAATACATATTGATATGTTATTGAATTAATTCATGCTGGAGACGTTTTAATTTTTAATGCAAACTAAAGAATGGTATTGTAATTTTTTACTTATGTAATTTGCTACCTTTGCACTAGAGGAAAACTTGATTCAGCCATTTGAAACTCTAATATGCACATCAAATTGATAAAAGACATCATCTAATTACATTCAAACATAGTCCTAATCTAGCTTTTTTTTTCTTAATTGTTTTAGTACCTATACCACATATGCACAGGGCAAAAGGGTAACCAGTAGAGCAATTAGAAAATATTCCAATATATATTGATATGTCAGAAAAGAAAAGAAATTATATGGAATGAGGGTGAACATATAGTGAAAGTATAAATAAAACCAGAAGGTAGAGTATACTGTAAAAAATACAGTTACAGTAACCTTGACAGGAGAGATATGCTAACCAAGGGAGTCTCCATATAAAAAATAGTGAACTCATTATAGACATATAAGGAGGACAAAACCAACCTATATCCTAAATCCTATGTATTTGTAACTGAAAGTCGTGTTTAAAACATGACTTTAAATAAATAAATTCCTTATTACAAAATAAGGAATATAATTCACATTATAAAGAATAAAGACAGAATATCAAAACGTTTAACAAATAAAGCATAACATGAAAAGACTGCAGAATACATTCCTAGTGTTAGTCAGCCATGTCACGTAATGGCAGCTGACAAAGTGTTTTGTCAGATATTGAAAGGCAAGAGTGGGTCTAATTCTTGCTGGATCCCACCTCGGTGTCGTCAGAGGTAAAGTTGATAAAGGAATAGCAGGGTGGATCAGTTAGAGACATAGACAAGTTAACAGAGAGTCCATCATCTGTTATATTGTGGACTCTGATTGTTTCTTTGTTATGGGTGATGAGGAGTAATCTAGGAATGCCCCTGCAGTACAGGATATTGTTGGCTGTCAGAGCTTGTGTGAACAGCTCTTAGCCCAAAGCGTTGCAAGACAAATTGGGATAGAAGTCTGGACTCAATCTTCATATTTACATGGTGTCTTTCCTTTCACAGCAGTAATAACTTTTGACTTGGTTAGTTTAAAACTATGGTAACATCGCTGTTTCTCTAAGGATATGGTAATTATGGTAATTACTTGTTTGGGTGGATGCCACTGAGAGAACAATCTGCAAAATAGATGGGGTATGTCGGCGATGTCCACTTTGTTGAACTAGTTGATGTGACTTTTTTGTAGGACCTGTATATTATATTCTAAGCTTAGAATGCAGTCTGTATGAGCTACCGTGATAACCTCAGTGTTGTGGAGCCTTGTGGAAACACTATTCTTATTTTTCGCAAAACACTATATTATGCCAAAAGTCTTCCCTCTATCACAGGTGCTGTAGCCTATGCTCTCAGTTTTCAATATAATGTTCAAAGTTTTTCTCGACTGGAGTAACTGGAAATATTTGAAGAAAACTCCCCATGTGGGGTCATTTTAGGTCGTCGCAATCCCTGCGGCCTCTGGATCTATTCTCCAATATCTGCAGTAGTACATGTCATGAACACCATGTCAATTTACAAATAGGACACCTTATGTTTCCCTACCAAATCAGAATTAAAAACCCACAATGCAGTTAGAAAAATCACCTCTGAAACTACCAGTCGTTCTCTCCGAAGAGAGCTTTTGGTATTGAAAATTGAAATCCACTATAAATTCGATTTGGTTCTTAAAATGGATTACAGACTTATTTTTTTTAAATCAATTTTCCTGTTCATCCCAGTTTTGAGGCTTTTCCTCCGTGAAGGGACCCTGGGGCAGCAAGAATTCAAGTTTTATGAAGGGAAATTAATGTATTGCAAAACTACAAGCAATGCATATAACTATAAATGTATTAAAAAAAAAAAAAAACTACAAATGCAATACATGAATCTATAGATTCTTCTGATCTCTTTGTGCCCAGGCTAGATCATCTTGGTTAATCCAGACAATTAATTTGAGACCAAACATGACATATCTCTAATGCTTAATGCCTCTCAAAAATAGCCTCTTGATTTACTTCCAAACCTAAAGTGAAAGTCATTCAGAGCAAATTCATAATGAAAGACATTTAAAAAAAAAAAATAGGTTACATCAGCATCAGTAGTAATTTAATTACATTTTTATTAATTTGTTTTAAGAACAGGGGGATGATCATCAGCACCACAACCACGTTTTACAATACTGTTTTTCCCACAAAGAGTAAACTGCAGGGAAGAAGCTTGCAATTTCTAAAGCACAAACAAGCTAATATTGTCTCATATTACAATTAAAAATACATAAATCACGAATCAGTAAAACAATTCTAAATCAGTGCATCAAAGTAGTGTAAATAGCACTGACAGTAACATCCCAGTGCTATTTACAAGAGGATTTATTTATATTTTTTTTCTTCCCAAAGAAATTATTTTCTCAAAACAGTTAAAAAAAATTATAACTTGTAACAATAGTAACCTAGTCTCACACTATGACCAATGCCGAAATGCCTGCCAAAATCATATCTACATCTCACAGTTGTCTGGACTTCTCCAGGCCATAGCTTCTAGAAAGCTAAACCTAGTCTCACACTATGACCAATGATGAAATCCCTGCCAAAATCTTATCTACAAAATGGACTTCTCCAGGCCATAGCTTCTAGAAAGCTAAACCTAGTCTCACACTATGACCAATGATGAAATCCCTGCCAAAATCTTATCTACAAAATGGACTTCTCCAGGCCATAGCTTCTAGAAAGCTAAACCTAGTCTCACACTATGACCAATGATGAAATCCCTGCCAAAATCATATCTACAAAATTGACTTCTCCAGGCCATAGCTTCTAGAAAGCTAAACCTAGTCTCACACTAGAATCAATGGCCCAAGCTACTCCCACTCCAACACAGGCACTGCAAGGTAAACACACAGGTTCACTGCCAGGTTGTTTTGCTCAGTCAAAGTGTCTAGAAAAAATTCTGCTATATATAAATTTTACAATAATTTATTGCTCCTCCATGTTCACCCTCCATTGGTCACTTCACTTGATCAGTGAATAAAATCAACAGTTAGTGGCTGTCCCCTGAACATTAATATTTTTTTGCTACCTTTTGATTGGACAGGAAATATAGCCCACATGATTTGGCAGACCTCTTGTTCATCATAGGAAACATAAAAAGCAGGCTCTTTTCCTTTCCATCCCATTTTCTTCTGGTGCTATAAATGGAACTTAGAATCAAAAAACCGAACTGAACATATTAAGATTTGCGTGATTCAGCTACCCTGTGTTACTGTCTTGTAGCAGCTTGGAAATCTGAAATTCTTCTGATTGGTCCATTGGGGTGGTGGCACTATAAATGCTTATGCCTAAGATAAATACAGTATTAATAATGCAGAATTTCCACTGCCGCACATTATCAAGCTCAATTTTCTCCAAACTGGATGTCAGTGATTGGCTGAGTGAACCGGGTTAACTCGACCAAACACTCTCAGCCTGGATCATTCTTCAACATTCAATTGATTCGGATAGATAATGACATTCCCTGGGAAACTCTGATAAAGCTTTGAGGAAAGAGATAGTGCAACCACATTGCTCAATTATATAAATAAAAATAATCTTTGTTGTTTCTTGGCACATGAAACACAACCTCTTCAATTAGTGTTTGTAGATGGCAATTCTTTTCTCTCTGCAGATGTAATTTTCGTTACACTGCCAAAATGTGGCACAACAGGGGTCTTGATTTATGTACCTTTAACTTTTGTCAATTTACGCCATTAATCATTTTAAGAAGGTTTATAGATCAAATTGTCACCTTGACTCTGAAATTCCTTAAGTATCAAATATGTAGAACAGATTCTCCTTCAATTTATCATTCTATCTGTTTGTTGTTGTTTTTTGTTGTTCACCTACTGGTTAAGCACTATCATATATAATAAACCATATATAGTCACCATTATATATATATATATATATATATATATATATATAATTTTTATATATCACAATATATAATTATAAATGATGCTTTTATAACTAGTTCCAAATTATTCACCCCTTGTGGTAGTGATAAAGGATGACTTTATAACCAAGTGGAGATGCACTCTTCTCATTTCTGCATTGCGTGCACTGAGAGGACTTAGGAGGACTTATTTAGGGTGGTGAGCCAGAAAAACCTATACTCCAACTAACTAGCACATAGCATTCCCTGTACCCTTACCACACAGTTAAATGATGAGTGGTAAATAAGAAGGAAACAGGGTCATTCATTCCCTATCCCATTTTCTGTGTAATTGGGATCTACAGCAATAGAAAAAGGCATTGCATTCCAAAGCTTTATACGGAAGATAATATAGTTATTTTCTGGCAATCTTGAAAAGAATAAATTAAATTTTTTACAACCCAAATATAGCTTTCAAAATGTACATGCAAGAAAAAATATGGTTTGGATGCACACCAATTATGCAACCTCTTGCTTGGTGCATAAAAAAAAAGATTTTTACTTGATTTAAAACACTTGATCCAATATATTCTGAAATAATGCATTTCTGAGGAAAATGAAACTGGTATGAACATGAATTGTTTATTCTCTCTTTCAAAAAGAGGCATAACAAAGAAAAACCGAAAAGAAGAAATCAGATATTTAATATGTGCAGTATAGTATAAAATGGTGAACTATTTACACAAAATTATTTGTATAATAAAGGTGAATAATGGTTTATGTTTTTGATAAAAGGACAGCCTAGGCCAGGGGTAGGCAACCTTTTAGCAGCACTGTGCCGATATAGGATTGCGATGTCCCGTAGAGTGCCGATCCTATTTTTTAAAATTGAGGTGTGTATGCTGCCGTTTTCTGCTTGTGTTATTTTTACTGTAATTACTTAGTTTCGTTGTATTTGTGCGTATATGAGCTATTATATTGTATATGTTCATTAGTAGTTTATGGTATCGTGTATGATACATATGAATGTGGGCTGTGTATGGCTGCTTGTAGAATTGTGTGTGGATGGATATGTCACATTGTGTGTTTGGTAGTGTGTGAGGGCTGTTTGGGGTATTGCATGTGAGAGGCTGCATGTGGGGTTGTGTGCATGTATGTGTATTGTTAGTGGTGTTGCGTTTGTGTGGATTGTGTGTATGTTTGTTTGTGGGCTGTTCATATTATTTGTATGAGGGGAGGATTATTCTGCATTTCTGTGTATATCTAGCAGTGTGGGTGGGCTCCCTGGGTTCCAGTGGGGACCATGCTGGCCAGGTACAGGTCAAGGACAGGAGCTGCGATAGCTGTCGAGGGCTGCTCTACTAAAGTGTGGATTCCCATTCACAAGTGCTGGGAGGCAGTGTTCTGAGATCAGTTACTCTATGTGCTGCAATGCATAAATTGAGGATTGTCCTTCACCACCTCTTCGTATTAGCAAATATCTGAAGTTTTACTGGGACTCCTGATAGGCCATAGTGCGTTTGGCTCTAGCAGCCTTGAGTGCCGTACAAAGACACCTCGAGTGCCGTGCATGGCACTAGTGCCGTAGGTTGCCTACCCCTGGCCTAGGCACTAAAACAACTGTAGCTATATGAAGAGATTTTGGTGTTTAAATTATGCCCCTGCAGTTTCATTGCTCAGCTCATTCTTGGCTGTTTAGGACTAAAAACACTTTGTTTAGGCAATCCTAGACAAACTTTCCCTGAAAAAAACTCACACAGCATCCATGAAAAAAAAAAGGTTACATTTATTACAGCACAGTGTGTTTACTTGTAAGACTATGCACTTGTAATTTTTAACTTTACTTGCTGCCAAAATATTATTATGATCTTTGGAGTTAGTTTAGAGCCAGCTAAATAACTGAGAGATCATACCTGATCTAACAGATACATACCAAACTGAATAAGAATTGGTACTAATGCTAGTTGAGGAGGAAATAAGTCATATATTCCTCCCCCCAAAATAATATCTGAGTTTAGGATAGATCTTGCAAAATAAATGGATGAAATAAGGGATATGTACCAAACTGAATGAAAATACAAACAAGCGAGTTCTAGTTGGGCGGGCTAACCTGTTTTCAGCCACCACCCCCACTAAAAAACAAATAGAAAACATTATTGTGAATAATTAATCATGCATGTTAGATAAAAAATAAACACTTGGTCTATTCCCAGCTAAAGAAAATCTACCACCCTTAAATGTTTTTTGTCTGATTCTTTTTTGTGGGGTGAGGCAGCTAATCCCCTAAATAGGTAATTATTCAGAAATTGAACTAGATCTAATGAAAATATTATCTGATCATAACTGATATAAGGATAATCTACCAAACTGAATTAAAATATAAGCAAAGTTTAGTTTAGAGGGGCTAACCCGTCTTCAGCCCCCCCTCAACCCTCCCCCCCAAAAAAAGATTGCAAATAACTTGTCTTGCATATTAGTTGTAATAAAATAAACACTTGATTTATCCTAATCTCACAGAAATCTATCACATTGAATGCTTTTTAACTGATTTTGGTTGTTTCTCTGGAGTTGGGTTAGAGCTAACAAAAAGACTAGCTGATCTAATAATTAGCTGCTAAACTGTATTAAATGTTTTCATTTTTCTATGCTGCGATGAGGGACTAATAATGCTCTTGACATGCTATATCTATTCACAAAACACAATCATAAAAGCTCTAACAAAGCTGTAACCAAGTAAATGATTTCTCTCCTAATATTTAAATTATGAAAGGGGGCATACCCTTCTGGGCATATTATTCCTACAGTCAAAAGAGGGAAGGACTGAATGGGCTGCAACATTCCACTGTTTCCCATTAGAATTCTGAGATTGACAAAGATTGAAGAAGCATTTTTTAAATACCTTTACTAAAAATAACATGTTTTTACTGTATTTACTGTATGTGGGCATTATTCTCAAATATATGGGGTTTTTTTTACAATCTGCTTCTATTTTCAGTAAGCTGTACTGCTAGTAATGCCTTCAGGGTCTTTACATATACCTGTAAGGAGGTTATATGACCCTTTGTATTTATTTATTTTTGTCACACCTACTGTATGTGAGAATGAGCTGCTTAGCTATGCTATGCCAGCAATGCATTTTTGTTTCATAAAAATGTGATTCTAAAATATTTTGACTACCAAAAAAAAAAATTATTTGTTTGGTAGTGAAGGAGTTAAATAGTGATCACAGAAATATTGAACTCCCCCATTCACATTATTTAAGTTTAAGATTACTTTGTACCATAAAGATTTCATAAAATCTCAATAAATGTTTGAAAGTGAACTGACACTTTTCTGGAGGTTGAATAAAACGTAAAAACAATCACCCAAACCTTTTCAGCAGTTTTTACATAATTTTGAGAGGAAAAAAAACAAAAATTCCTTTAAAAATAATGTATATTGCACACATATTTTGTTTCCATGATTTGCGTTATGTACCTCCATGGAAATGTTTGCTTAGAAGTAGCACAGATGACCCTCATGAAGGCAAAGACGGGTGCTACATCAATTGGTGATAAATGCTTAGTGCACTGAAAATGAAACTTCACATTATAAGTCTGTGATCTAAACGTCCCCAAGGAAATCTGAGTAAAACAACAAATCGGTTAGACACATCTGCCTTGTCATAAGATATGCTTCCTGGCAACATCATGTCATTAACTTCTCCAGCGGTTCCGCCTAGTATTACTTTGTATGCATGAGTACAATTTTAGCAAGAACTACTCTGGATAATTGGACATGGTTTCAATAAAATTGGCACTTGTGGCAAGAGGACAGAAGAAACCGAAATATATCTAAATTTCCTACAAGATAAAATGTATGTTGATGATACATATGTATCATCAACTCATTCTGCTTTCTGTAACCTGTTAATCAACCATATTATAGGAAACGATGAGTGGCAATATGAAATAAAAAATGTATATAAAGCTACAGGCATATCTGCCTGTGTGTCATTATAACATATGTGAAGATAATGGGATTGATTGAATAATTACTGTAAAAAAACTTTTTTGCTTGGAATTCAGAACAAATCTCTGTGCTATGTATTGTTTATTTATTATTTTAGATCATTCAGATAGATCACCACATGTTTGGATCTATGAATTAAACACACCTGGGATCTATGGGACCTCATTATTATTATTATTATTATTATTATCTCAACCTATTTCCTACATCGGGAGGGATTTCAAAAAAATAACAAAGCCCTAAACATTAGTATTAACCAGGGGCAGTGGTGACTAGAACACCCTGTCCATGGGGTGCATAGTAATAACAAACTTGTTAAGGGCTCTACACCTTCCCCCAACCTATGTGCAGTAGGTATGGAGGTTAATAATGTAATGGGAAGGGACTTGGTGAATGGTTCCTACCCCTTTCTCCACTCCCTGACTTGTATACTATTATGCTTCACTACAGAGTGGTGGACAAGTTAGGGGCCGCTTGCTTGTCGTCTTCTGTCATTCCACTTCCTACACACTGGGGAAGAGGGGACCATTTGCTCATTTAACAATTTCAGGAAAGCATGGAGCTGCCAAAGCTAAATGCTCAGCACCCCCACACTCATTTAAGATAGTTAGGGACCTGATTTTGAACACTACAAACTTTAGCATATGGTCCATTAGGTATTAATTTAAGATTTGAGGCAAACTTATGGCATATGGAGATATGTTATATAGAATAAGTAACGAGGTGGACTTTCTTTTTCTTCTGCTTAAGTTAAGTACAATGCATGCAAAACATGCAGAGAGCAAGAAAAACATGTTTTGCATGCATTTTCTTCAAAGTTGAGAAGTACATTTTTTAAACAAAATTGGTATTGAGGAAAAGAAAAGGCAGTGTTTACATTGCCCCCTGAGGACACCTCCAAGTGGCCACTCCTCAGATGGCCACTGGAGGTGCCTTCTGGAAAAGTGCTGCACAGTAGGCAGCAATGCCGTTCAGCGTCTCCATGCCCTGCATGGAAATGCTGAATTTTCCTCATAGAGATGCATTGATTCAATGCATCTCTATGAGGAGGTGCTGACTGGCCAAAACAGTGTTTGGCCCCACCCCCATCCTGGGTCCTTGCCGATTTTAGCCAATCCAATGCTTTCCCTATTGGAATTGGATTGGCTAAAAAAACAGCAATTCTGATGATGTCACCAAGAAGGACGATCGGGGGCGCGGCACTGGAAATAAGGTATGCTTTAATTCCTTTTAAGGGAGTTAAGGGAGGCAAGCCACCTAAATGGTGGGTTTAACACTATAGGGTCAGGAATACATGTTTGTGTTCCAGACTCTATAGTGTTCGTTTAAGAGGTAAAATATATCAGGGATCAAAATATTTGAATTATACTATGGAAATGAGTAAAACGTCAGTGTCTTAATTAGAGTAATATGTATTCAGATTTTCCTAACCTAGTCTGGATGTTAGAAACTTTATTTAAAAGTGAAAAGAAAACATAATACTTTCAACTACTGTATTGAATGTCTAAGAAGTACTTAACTATATGTAAGACATAATAGAACATTTTCTAAAAAGGCACAATTTAAAGCATAAATAGTCACCCACTGTTAAGGTATATGTGAAGAACCAATGAATAACTTTTTTGTGCCATTGTTTCCTGCAAATTATTTGCAGTAATTGAAAGATAAATATATGATCTGTCTAGGGCAACTGAAGAGAAACCTCTTAGAATATTGAAAAGGAGATTATTTTGATAATTAAATACTGTAAGAATAAATGGTTGAAGTTTTGTATTATGTAGTTGTCAGAGTGCATGATATGTGCTCTGTGCCATTTAAAAATAATTTGTTTAATTTGCACACTGGAACATAGAAACTGACTTCATTGTTCTGCTAACTTGTATCAAGTACAGTTTATATTTGGCTAAATTTACTAAGGGTGCACAGTAGAATAAATGAATATAATCCTTTTTGTGCTAATGATATGGTGATGATATATTTTTTATATTTCTTATCTGAAAATGGAAACAATTTTCATAATGTGTTCTACACCAATCTGTAGTGTGCTATATAGTACAGATGTTTGGTGCAACTTTTCTTATACCATGCTGCCCATATACACAAATTATTTTACCTTTTTGTCTTATTTTAGGATGTTGTAGTCCAAAAAATTCCCAACGCCCAGGACATGTGGCCAATAATAGATCACTTTATCTTGACTCTGTGGGCAGACTCTGGATCTCTGTTTATCCATGCAATATTTCTGATTCATTAGGTCTATTTAAATTATGTGATAAATACAAAGCCTTCTAATTGCCCATGTTTTTACCAGAATTCCATAGCTTACAGATTGATTTCCTGCGCGCACAGACACTTTTTTTTATCCGCCTATTTCAAATCCTGTATGGCATGGTGATATCACAATCTGTACAATATAGGGTAACTATATGTCACAGAGTGATGTGACAGAGTGACCTTTGGTCTCACGGTTTACAGTGTCTTCAGAATTCATGATGACTTTATTTAAACATAATACATGCTTTACTGTTATATATCTTAATATATCTTGAATAGCTTTGATTTCAATTATTAGAACTATTTGGTCATGCCAACCGTGTAATAAAAGGTTAGTATTGATGAACTGTATAGTGGCGAGATACAGTATATGGCCAAAAGAATGTGGACAACCCTACAAACTAGTTCAAATGTTTCATCTGTACATATTGTTAACAGGTGTATAAGGTATAGGACATAGCCATGAAACCTCCATAGACATAGACAAAAACTGGTAATACAAAGATTAATTACTAAAGAGCTCAGTGAATTTAAGCATGGTGCTGTCATAGGATGCCACATTTGCTACAAGTCAGTTTGTGAAATTTCTGTCCAACTAGATCTTCTCATGTCAACTGTAAGTGCCATTATTGTGAAGTTGATGTTCCTAGGAACAAAATTCAGCAATGAAGTGGAAAAACCTCGCATACTCAGAACGTTGGTGCCGAGAGCTGAAGCACTTAGCATGTAATAATCATCTGTTGAATCAATCAATACAGGGTTCCAAACTGTGAATCGGAACCTTCATGAAATGGATTTCCATGGCAAACAGGTGTACACAAGCCTCAAATCAGCATTGACAGTTTATGGCTAGAATAGTGTAAAGCATGCCACCAAGAGACTGGTTCAGCGAAATGGTAGTTTCTGCAGTGATGATTCATGTATCATTATCTAGTAGTCTGATGGAAGAATCTGTTTGTGGTAACTGCCACCAGAATGCTACATGTCAGAACACATAGTGCTATAATAATGTTCGGTGGTGGAGTGATGATGTTTTTTTCACAGTTTGGACTAGGTTCCTTAATTCTAATGAAGGGTTATCGTAATACAAATACATGTTACAAGGTAACAGGTACAAAGACATTTAGACTATTGGGTGCCTCGAACTAAGTGGCAGCAATTTGGAGAAGGTTCTTTCATGACTGTGGCACTGGGCGCAAAACAAGGTCCATGAAGAAATTATTTGAACAGTTTTGTGTGGAGGAATTTGAGTGGCCTGCACAGAGCCTTGAAAACAACAACAATAAACTCCCTTTGGATGAATTGGAACACAATTGTGAGCCAAACCTTCTCATCCTGTGTCATTGGTTGACATAACAAAAGCTCTATTGACTCAATGGGCACACATTTCCCACAGATACAACCAAAAATCTTGTGGAAAGTCTTCACAGAAGAAACAGAAGATTGGTTGTTCTTATAGCTTCAAAGAGGGGCATCTCTATATTAATGTCCATACTTATGGAAGGGATGTCCAACAAGCATACAGTACATACAGTACATAGGTGTGATGGTCAAGTGTCCACATACTTTTAGCCATATAGTGTAGTGTAATAAAAAGTTATATGTTTAAAAACTGTCACAGACAGCATTCTTTTCCGTCCAAGACTGTTGAACTGTGTGGACAAGACCAAATATCAGTGTATTGTTCCTTGTAAAGTACTTATTTTTTTATTACATTTTCTTTTATTATCAGACAGAAATTTTGTAAATATGCTGAAGGCGAGCTGCCAACTAATCAATATCAGTATTTGCCAGTATTCTCACATGTTTTATGATAGAAAAATTAGATGGATCTTTTAACTCATTCACTGGAGAATTTCATTTAAACTTTCCAGTGGCATTTGCCTATTTGCTGGTTTAACTGACATTTAATATTTGGCATTTTATTTATACAGTTCAGCATTTTAAAATGTATTTATCATTTATAAATAAAAATAGTGCAAACTATCAACTGTACTTAACTTCAATATACTTATCTATGAAGTTGGCGCATACTTAAAAGGGAACAAATCTTCTGAATTATCATCCTTTTAAAAAAAATACCACAAGTGTAACATAAGTGTGTTCAATTATCTTTATGATACTAAATGGAATTAATAGAAATTTACTTTTGTGTAAATGTTCATAAAGTAATTATTGCATAAAAATTATTACTGTCTAATGGTTTTAATATTGTGCAGTAGGCACGCATTTGGAAACACTGTGAACTTAACAGCAAAAAGATTTTTCAGTGTACAGTAAATCTTTATTTAATCTTATAACTTGCATTTCAATATTTTCCAAATGAAAACAAAGGCTGTGTATTCTTTGCTGTTTGCTTAATTACATATATATATATATATATATATATATATATATATATACCGTATTTATCGGCGTATAACACGCACAGGCGTATAACACGCACCTCATTTTTAGAAAGAAATTCCAGGAAATTTCCCCCCTCATCCCATAGTATCCCCCCCCCTCATCCCATAGTATTCCCCCCTCATCCCATAGTGTCCCCCCTTTCCATAGTATTCTCCCCCCTTTCCATAGTATTCTCCCCCCTCCCATAGTATTCCCCCCTCCTCCCATAGTATTCCCCCCCTCCTCCCATAGTATTCTCCCCCCTCCCCTCCCATAGTATTCTCCCCCCCTCCCCTCCCATAGTATTCTCCCCCCCTCCCCTCCCATAGTATATAGTATTCTCCCCCCTCCCCTCCCATAGTATTCTCCCCCCCTCCCCTCGTATTCTCCCCCCCCTCCCCTCCCATAGTATTCTCCCCCCCTCCCCTCCCATAGTATTCTCCCCCCCTCCCCTCCCATAGTATTCTCCCCTCTCCCCTCCCATAGTATTCTCCCCCCTCCCCTCCCATAGTGTACTTTCCTCCCCCTCCCCTCCCATAGTGTACTTTCCTCCTCCTCCCCTCCCATAGTGTACTTCCCCTCCTCCCCTCCCATAGTGTACTTTCCTCCCCCTCCCCTCCCATAGTGTACTTTCCTCCCCCTCCCCTCCCATAGTGTACTTTCCTCCCCCTCCCCTCCCCTCCCATAGTGTACTTTCCTCCCCTCCCATAATTACTTACCTGTCCTGAAGCGTGGGCCGGCTTCACAGCGCGCACCGCGGAACAGGAACTTTAATTTAAGGTTCCGGTTTCCGGCGGGACTGAAAGGAAGTGTGCACACTATTGTGCACACTTCCTTTCAGTCCCGCCGGAAACCGGAACCTTAAATTAAAGTTCCTGTACCGCGGTGCGCGCTGTGAAGCCGGCCCACGCTTCAGGACAGGTAAGTAATTATGGGATATCGGCGTATAACACGCACCCACGATTTTTCCCCTATTTTCAGGGGAAAAAAGTGCGTGTTATACGCCGATAAATACGGTATATATATATATATATAATTTTGGCTACTATGCCAATGGTATGACAAACAGTGCTTGATTACAGGTAACATGTTGGGCAATTTATATACTTCAATAGTATCTGCTGTAAGAAATGGTGCACAAGCATTTACAATTCAACAAACACTTAACACACAATAACGTGATTAAGCATATTTTGCAAAGACATGCAAATTCATCCTGTTTCAAAAACCTTTATTCCTGCTCACAGGGCCGGATTTACATGTCATTAATTCTTAGGCGCCCACTGTCGTCTCTGCTTGAAATGTTTTGAATTTGAATATGTGAGTGAAGTGATGGAAACAGCTGTGTAAATGCATGCAAGGTCAAAAATGATGTTAGAAAAAGATAGGGTTTAAGGTTAGATAGAGGTAATGTCAGAGTTAGTTCATGTAGGGTGTTTAGTGTTAAGAGTTAGGTTAAATTTAGTATATGGGCAAAGAGTGTTACCTAGGATTAGGGTAAATGGTTTTTCAGGTTTAGGCTTTAGGCTTTCAGTGGTAAATATGAAACTAAGGAAAAGATCTGTTTAGGTTTTTAGATGGGGTTACATTTAGGGTTAGGGAAAAGGGGTGTTTAGGACATGTGGAGATTGAAGGGTGTTTGAAAAGTACTAACTCTCATATGACTCCTGTAGTCCTGTCAGCCTTGTATGATTGATATGAGAGCTGCAACAGCTGTTATACAGTGTGCAGCATTCAATGCTGTCCCTGCTCCTCCTACAAGAAATATTCAGTGTGAGAGGCTGTTAGTGGGCAGATGGGAAATGACCCCTTTCACTTCCTGTCCAACCTAAACTGAACCTGTTCCTATCAAGCATAGGAAGCTGGTTAGACTACAGAGTACCCTGCAAAAATAAACATTATATGTGATGAAAATTAGTTACTCCTATAGGCAGATACCAATTTTGCCCAATGAAAATCCGGCCCTGCCTGCTCACACTACAATTCTTTCAACTATTACCTAAATATTATTAATGGAAAGTTATTATTGGTTGTTAGTTTATTCGGTCAGTAGAACTGTTATATTGAAGTGGTCACATCTTCTTGATGTTGTGTGGAAAAATAAACATATTTTTTATACCAGCAACTCAATGCCAAAGAGGACACCTCACTCCTTAAGATATTTTGGGATTTTGCAGGATTTCACATTGCAGGAAGCAATGCTCTCCAAAGTTTGAAATAATGTTTCCTGCAGTGTGACATCCTGCAAGATTCTGAGTAAGCGTCATCATTGCTGGCATGATACGTACCTATCCTGTTATCAGATGGCAGTGTTGATTCTCCAAATAAATCAAAAGTGGTTGAAGAGTAAACACTGAAAACATATTATATTTTAGATGTTCACATCTATGTGTATTATATATTCCTAATTGAATGTTCAGAAATTGTAATACGTCTCTTGTGGTTTAAACCAGGATTTCCCAAACAGAGTTCCATCCACCATCCATCAGGATGTCAACATTTACGCTTTCACTTGTCTGCTTTGAAAAATACCTTTTTATTTACTAAAAACTGAATGGTTGTGTTGGAAAATCTACAACAAATGGGCAAGTAGGAAAAAAATAACCCCTCTGTTACTCAATTTTACATTTTTTGTAGTGAATTCATTGCTTAGTAAAATATAACACTATTATAGTGTTGAGCTTTATTACTAAACTAAATAACTTGGACTACAAGTTTTCCCCCCTCCCCACCCCCAACTCCCCCCCCCCCCAACCCCCCTATTTTTTTATTTTTTTATCTTGATCTGTTTGGGGGGGGATATCAGGAACATTTTTCACCTTTTGTCAAAAATATTACAGATTGTGATTAAAAGTACACCATAACCAAAAAAAAAAAAAAAGCTATGGTGCACATCATTGCAACAGTCTTGATGAATTTTAGGTGAAATATATGTCATGGTTAAAAGGTTACTACTTGGTGATATGCTACAAGCAGAATGATTACGGTTGAGCATTGATTAAAAAATAGTTGACTTGCTACTCACAAGTAGTCAACCTACAGTGCAAGATAAGCCATAAGGTAACCTTAGGCAGCTGCATAGGGCCCGTAGGTTAAATTGGAACCATACATTTTCTCAACCCCATTTATCATATCTATGTGAAGAATGAAAGGGGTCCTTAAACTGATAGCATGACCAAGGGATCTTAGTCCCTTTTTTGCCATCGATTTACTAAGCTTGTAACAACCCCCTGAATTCAGAAATAATTTTTCAAAATGTTCCAAGGAGAAGGAATTCATGAAAAATCTCACTGCCAATAATGAACAATAATATATATATATATATTAGAAGTATAGATTTATCTTAAGCCACAGTGTGCACCCGGCATAAATAAATATACAGACAATGAAACAAAAAATACACAATGTTCAGACACAGGTTGAATGGTTGCCCTCCCATTCTTTATACTAGGGGTTGGCAACATTTCTCATAATGCTCTTATAACCATGATGCTTGCAAAGAATCAAGGGGCAGTTCACAACATTTGGAGTGCCGGAAGGTTATTTACCTCTGCTCTATACCATGCACAGTGGCATGGGACATGATAACAAAATCATCACTACTTAGCAAGTAGTGGGCCTCTGTTACTTGATCTCCATAGTCTAGCACCTCATATGCAGTCTGGTGTGGATTTATATTATAATTAGTAGAGGGCTGCATTGATGCTTGCCTGTTAGACCCAACATTAACCTGGCCAACTACATAGGAATAATGTTGGCTGGCTGGACTTAACATTATTCCTGTGTAGTTGGCCAGGTTAATGCTTTTATTTTAGATGTTTGTAAAGCAAAACTATCAATATCCATCAATGTCAATGATGCCCCAATATCATCATGTTCTGATCATGTTCTGATCATGTTCTGATCATGTTCTGAAATAAATTAGTAAGCTTCCTCAGTGGCATCTTTATGGGTAGACTCTGAAGCATCTTCAATGATCCCATTAAAAATAAAAACAAGGAACATCAGTAAAGAGGAAGTAGAAGCAGGCTGAGAGAACATGTGTACATGTTTCAGTGCAAATTGATAGGTGGATGAGACTGGTATTGGTAACTCCTGGTTTGAAATTTTACACAAACAGTTGTGTATAAATATATCACAGTAGTTAATTCAAGGTTTTTTATTTTTTAGTTGTACCTTCTTTTTTTTGTGATCTGGCATGTATATTTTTTCATGTTTTACATAAAACAAACAAGGAATCCTGGGTTGTATTTAAAATAGTAAAATTGTATTAGCTATCACATAACATTAAGTCTGGATGAGTAATTCTACTAACAAGTAGTCTATTCAATAAATCCAGTATGTTTCCTATACTCACGTTTATTCATATCAGTAAAATCACAATCTTGTGTTCAATGAAACAGAAATACATTTCCTATTAAGTAGATTTACCAATTACAGCTAGCAGATTTATTTTACACAAATAAATTGTCAATTTCTGCTAATGCATTGAAGTTGTTATGCATTTTATGAACATATATGTGTATGTACTTCGAATTATATTTACTACCAGTATGTGCAATTTTATTTCTTATACTATAATATACTATATATGTCAATCGCAATATATGGAATATATGGAAATTCATTATCATTAAGGTGTCCAAAAATGTGATTGTATACAAAAAGGAAAACAGCATTATATTGAATAGTATGTCACCTATTTGTCAAACTTTACTCCAACATGGATTAAATCCTCAGTTTTTGCTTGAATAATTCTGATGCACACACACACATACTATCTATATTATGTCACATATTAGATTCTGCTAGAAAGTAGATTATTTTAGAAATATAATGTCTTCATCCTTCTGTATTGTTGTAGAAATGATTAGGCAAAAATCTTTTAGGGGAGAGTGATACCCAAATACTTTGTGAAAAGCTACAGATAGATAAATTGACAAGGACTGATTATGCCTTTTCAGTTCTCAAGATAATAATATTCAAGCTTTGTCATTTTTGGGTGGTCATAAAATAGTAATATAGCCAAGAATACAGTTATGAATTATCACAGTATTTTTTACAATGCTATTTCATCTAATACGCTTTAGGTGTGTGGATTGTTCCTTTAAGAATTCACATTTACAAATTAGAATCAATCATATGAATTAATTTATATATATATATATATATATATATATATATATATATATATATATATATATATATATACACAATTATAAAATTATCATTATTTTTTTTTACTTTGGTGTATCATTTGGGGATCAGGGAGTGGGTAAATCCAGAGAAAAGGTCTAAGCAATGGTTAAGGCTTTCCACATTCCTTAAAATAACACCCCAGCCACCATAACAACTTTATCAAAATTAAGATCCCTGGCACTGGCTTACCTTCAGGAACCCTCATGAACAGTTTAACCCCACAATCTGTGCCCCATTATCATTCTCTTCTGCCCCTCTTTTCTTTCATTTTCTGAAATTCATCTTAATGGAAGGCTTGGGCAGCATTGGCTTAGAGTGGTCAGATGAAGGAGAAGAAGAATCAAAAAGTTTAGTGTTTATTTATAAAAAATAATCAAATCAGTAGATTTGTATGTTCAATGGTTTTAGTTTCCATCTGCAGTTAGTTTATGCTGCTAATATGATATTCATCATTGTTGT
The DNA here is from genome assembly GCF_036172605.1 of Pelobates fuscus. Lineage (NCBI taxonomy): Eukaryota > Metazoa > Chordata > Amphibia > Anura > Pelobatidae > Pelobates > Pelobates fuscus. Next base: position 278,096,398 of record NC_086321.1, read on the forward strand.
GCTTCAATTTGAGACGTTAATATGCAAATAGTACACAGATTTAATAGCATTGAAAGCGGGAGAGCCAATCTCTTGGTCCTGAGGACAGAATTCATACCATGTTTTAGGGTAAAACATAACACACTGCTAATGGAGAGAGAATGCTAAGAGAGAGAATGCTAATTGCTTGATTATCTGGTAATAAACACTACCCTTAGGAAATGAATAAAACCCCTGGTTCAAAGGGAGCATTGGAATAGCTAAATAAGGAAGAATGAAATCATCCAACTGTTAAAGCATGGGTATGATCAAAAACATTTGCTTCTGAAAATAATGTGCTTACTATTACACTATGAGGCCTATACACTAAACTCTAGTCATTTTTTTTTTTTATTAGGTTCTCTTCAATTTTTCTGTTACGATTTCTCTGAGGTTCATTTTATTCAATTTAGCTAAATTCAAGCCGTGCTGAGTTGAATGGAGGATTGTTATTTTTAAATAGACTTCATGTCAGCAATGATTTTCAACTGAAAATTGCTCTGGCCAAAATGTAACCAAATTGCAACCACATTGTAACCAAACTTCAGCCTAATGTTCTTGCTTTTAGAAAACATTTCTAACCCAAGACAGATCTGTTTGGGGTAAAGGTAAGATTTGACACATTTAAGGGGGCTTAGAGTTTTGGGTGCAATTCCCCTAACCTGTATTCAGTGGCATCACAAAAGTAGAGAGGGCCCTGGTGCAAGACTTTTTTTGGGCCCCCTCCCGTCCCCCGATCGTGAGGATGGCCAAGAGGTAGATGCCCCACAATTAATGCAAGAAACATATGTTACTGTGGTGCTTTGAATACCCCTTTAACAAACTTAAAGCAGATGACAAAATTGACAGTATTTTACTTGTTTTAGTAATATGATTGCCTACTAGATATCTACTTTTATCCCAATCAATCATATTTGGTTTATCTACATTTGCTCAGAAATTCAATTCCATTTAGCTGCTATTTTTGTGCTCTTTAAAATGCTACAATATTTTTTGGAAGCTGGTGCCTAAGGCTATACTGTAAACTTGCTATGCATTACATAGTGGCAAAACAACATCATCTATGCTCTCAGCATTCTTTTTTACAAAATGAATATTCTCTCTTTTTTTCGTTTGCAGTAATGACAATTTTGCTTTCAAGACCTAGTTCAAGGTCATTCAAATACAAACTAAACTCACTGATCTTACAGTTGGTCTACATTGTTACTTAAAATGAGATGTATCATTTTGAAAGAGCAGTCTTATTCAAAAGCTTTAGCTTTGAATGAGACAGTTTCCTCACTCTGCAGGCTGAAAAAAGCATGTAAATAAAATGTTTTTTCATATTTAGCTGCTTCTTCATTCTTATACTTCCCACATCTATTCCAGGAGGCCAAAGGCATCACTAGTAATCACAGGGCCCCAGTGCAAGAATTAAAGAAGGGCCACCCTTATTACCCCACCTTGCTCCTCCTAAGTAATACACGTGAGTTGGATGTGTGTGGTGTTGGAGTGTGCATGTGTGCATGTGTGTGGCTGGCTGAGTGTAATTGTATATAGGGTTTGGCTGTGTTTGAGTGTGGAGTGATTGGCCCTGCTTGGGGTCAGTTCCATAAGCATGGCAATCCCCCTGATGCTAAAATCCTATACAAACCCAGCAAGCATCTTCTGATGCAGTAACACAGTGCCAGGGAGCAAGAGGACTGCATGTCTCTCAATCTATTCCAAAAAGCAATACGGAACTGCACTCAATCCCATCACTCTGAGCCAGGGTGCAAACAAACCAGGACCAAGCACTAGGTCCTAATAACAATAAGCATGAAATACAAAATGGTAAAGGGACTCCAAGGTTCAGAAATGGCAAATTTATTGAAGCCCAATGTAACACAACCTTTTGACTTACACAGTATTTGTCAAGTCGTGTAGGTTGAAATGTTGCATTACATTGGGCTTCAATAAATTTGCCATTTCTGAACCTTGGATTGCCTAAACCCTTTTGTATTTCAATCTATCTCAATCTATGGCATTAGACCCAGGGGTGTGTCTACCGCGAGGCAAACAAGGCATTTGCTTTGGGCGGCGATTTCAGGGGGCGGCAAAAAAAAATAATTCCCAGGCAAATTCCTTTTTTGCCTTGCTTTATGGGAGCCCAAGAGCTGGCTGGCTGGCCACCTTTGGGCTCCCCCAGGGCAGCGGGTGGTTGTTTCTCGGGCTGGTGGCGAGGGAGCACTTTCCCCTGAGCTCTCTGTGATGCCGGGAGCCGGAATATGATGTCATATTCCAGCTCCTGGCATTTTTGCGGGTCGCGCAAGGAAGCTGATCAGAGAGCTCAGGGGAACGTGCTCCCTCACTGAAAACAGCACGTCCGTCCGCCTTCCTGCCCAGCAGCCCCATTGGGCCCCAGGTGAATAATCCAACCAACTCTCCCAAACGTAGGGAGGCTGGGTGGATTTAAATTTTAAAAAAATAATAATATAATAATTGTGAGTGTGGGGAAATGTGTGTGTCAGTGAATGTGAGTGAGTGAGTGTGTGTCAGTGAATGTGAGTGAGTGTGTGTGTGTCAGTGAATGTCAGTGAATGTGAGTGAGTGTGTGTCAGTGAATGTGAGTGCCAGTGAATGTGTGTGTCAGTGAATGTGAGTGAATGTGTGTGTCAGTCAATGTCAGTGAGTGTGTGTGTTTCAGTGAATGTGTGTGAGTGTGGCAGTGAATGTGAGTGAGTGTGTGTGTCTGTCAGTGAGTGTGTGTGTTTCAGTGAATGTGTGTGTCATTTAATTTGGGTGAGTGTGTGTGTCTGTGAGTGAGTGTGTGTCTGTCAGTGAATGTGTGTATGTCGGTCAGGCAGTGTGTATGTGTCGGTCAGTGCGTGCGTCTGTCAGTTTGCGCATCTGTCAGTGAGTGCGTTCGTCTATCAGTGAGAGTGTGCGTCTGTCAGTAAGTGTGTTTCCAAGTAAGTGTATGTCTGTCTATCAGTGTGTCAAATCAGTGAGTGTGTGTGTCATTGTTTGTCAGTGTATATGAGAGTGTGTAAAAAAATACAAACAGTATATATGTATATGATACCTCCAAATAAGTAACAATAGTATCTGAATATACTTATACTTATTTCATGTAGTTAAAACAGCCTCTCAAGGTCGTGGCCCAGTTCCCGACCTTTTACAACATATATAGACACAAAAAGGAATGAGATACGGCTGTGCATAATCTAGAACAGGAACAGAAAAAGAAACATAGTGTGCTGTATCACACTATGTTTCTTTTTCTGTTCCTGTTCTAGATTATGCACAGCCGTATCTCATTCCTTTTTGTGTCTATATATGAGAGTGTGTGTCTGTCAATGAGTGTATGCATCTGTCATTGAGTGTGCGTCTGTCAGTGAGTGAGCGTCTGTCAGTCAAAGTGCAGCCTTGACAGGAAGGGGTGGAGAAAATTTAAATTGGGGGGCACCATCCTGCCTAGGGCAGCACAAATCCTAAATACAACCCTGATTGGACCCTCTGTGACTATGAGGATTTAAGTGACATTCAGGGGAGGGACCTTAGTTTTCAAGAACGTTAAATAAAAAAAAATGCATTTGGTAGTATGTCTGCTAGAACAATGTACATATATGATTTAATGCTCTTTAATATACGCTTATTTTATATACACTTTAATATAATACACATTTAATAATACATGCACGTGTATATATACTGCCAGTATGTACTTAAATATACATACATACATACATACACACATACATACATATGCATATTACTACAAATCACATGTATTGAGTGAAACTATTTATTTTAATTAAACATTTTCAACCTTTTAAGTACACACACTGTTTAACCAACACACAATTTCATTGAAAGACACACAGTGACATACAGTACACTCACTGTCACACAGACATACACTGACATACAAGACACACACTCACTGACAGACACACATTCTCAATGACACACACTCTGAGAAACACACACTGATAGACAAACAGATACTCACTGACAGACACGGTGAAACACACACAAACAGACACACCCACACTCTAGTAGACACACGCACACACTCACTGACACACTCACACACATTCTCTCTCACACACTCACAAAGTAGATTTATAGTGTTGTTTGTTTGTTTGTTTTAAACCCAGTGAGCCTCCCTACCTTTGTTTCAGAGCTCAAGATTTTGCCAAATAACAAGATGGGCACTTTTGGATCCTGTATAGTTAGTAGTACAGCAGGAGTGCTCAGGAAAGAAGCATTCTCCTTTTCACCTGTAGTCATGACATCTAGCCAGTAGGCCAAGGAGTTGCAGGAGAGTACGTGGAGATGACGTCAGCGCCATAACCCCATGTGCCCTCCTGCACTTCCGCTACCTCTGGGGAAGAAAAGAGATGCAGTGAGCAGGGGGACAGAAGAACAAAACAAGTAATTTAAGGGATAAAGAAGAGTAGGACAAGTGAGTGAAGGGGAGAATGAAGAAGGGGACAAGTGAGAAAAGGGGGAACAAGAGGAGGGGAACACTCAAAGAAAGGGGCGGTTGTGGGAAGGGCATAATTAAGGAAAGTAGTGTTAAAAACACATGTGAGGGAGAAATACATGAATAGAAGGAGTAGGAAAAATAAAAAGCGGCAGATGGTAATTAAGAAACACTAACACACTAAAACTTCACACAAATATGCTGCTGCATGCACACACTGGCACTCAATAAAACACATGATATATTCATACACTAGCACTGTACACATATACACTTGTCATTCACATGCACTCACTAACATTGCACACAAATCTGCTCCTACACCATTCAGTCACCCAACCAGTCACATACTCTATACAGATCATATTCCCCTTTCCACCCAGTCAGATAGTCCCTTCTCACCTTTCAGTCATACTCACTCTCCCTGTCACATTCATACACTTGGCCACATAACATGTCATCTAGCCACACACACCTTGCACTAATTGCCATCCAGCCATGCACCTAGTTTTAAAACCATACAGTCATACCCCAAACTAGTTATTCAACCATCCTATCACATGCACCAAACTTGTCATATACATCTAATCACGTACACTAAGCTAGTTGCATTTATCCTTCCAATCACATACACCAAGCTAGTCACATTTATCCTTCCAATCACCGAATATCCTTCCAATCACCGATCTTCATATATAAGACGGGCTGCGGCGCATTGAGGAAACTGTCCTTGGGGCAGCAGAGAGGGTTAATCTAGTCCTGAATGTACCCATATGCCATGCCAATGTTCATTCTTCATTGATGCGTCTGTGATGCATTAAAGCCCTCAAAAGCAAAGTAATCATTTTCTTTCACCACCCATGTATAGGCATAACTCAGTTTAGACTTGGAGAATATAAGACAATTTACACAAGTCTTCACCTTATTCCCATTAGAAATAATTAATCACAGCAAATGTATTAGCTCAGAATATTTCCTGAACGTGTTTTGGGTGTTATATATTTGCTCACAGAAGCAGGGCTTGTTCTTTTATGCAGTACACATATTAGACCAACATACAGACATGCATAAATAAATACAGACAAGAAGATAGAAATACAATATATACATTATATTTGGGACTAAAGGAACATTTGTGTTAGCTTGCTGTTTTTTTTTTGTTAATTCCAGAAGTATGAATTTCTTACTTATATACGAATGCTTTTAAATAACATACTTAGCAAGTATAGTAAAATAAATAGAACATGGAAATAGGTTGAATTGGTGAAAAGTAGTCTCTGCAATAATACAGAGACATTTTTCTATTAAAGTGTTTGTATTGTATGTTATCTTCGGTAACCTCAACCTTGTACTAGACTAATGCACACAACTGGATAGATACTTCCTCAGGGCACAATCGTGAAGGAAAAAGCTTTTGAAGCATAGGTCATGTCTCTGTGGACTAACAAAACTGCACTCCTGTGGGGACATCTCAGGTCTTGGAAAAGCAAAACAAAACAGATGTTTTCTAAATCACTCAGAGCTTACACGCTCAGGCTTGCTTGCCTTCATTTAATTTAAGATGAAGCATGCAGATAAAAGAAGAACTAGGCACATTTGGAACCTACTTCTAAATTTATTTTTCATCAGTTAAACACATCACAATTTTCATGGATAGATGTGAATTAAAATGAATGTTTTTCTCTGCACTTGCTATCAGGGCCGGTGCAAGGATTTTTGCCACCCCAAGCAAAAAAAAATTGTCACCTAGGCTCAGTGGCGTACATACCGGGGTCGCAGGGGTCGCGGCCGCGACCGGGCCCGGCCCACCAGGGGGCCCAGCCGCCCTGTGACCCAGGTATGTACCCACAGGGCCAGCCTCTTCTGCTGGGGGGCCCAGGAGCCGGCTCCCCGAGGCTAGCTCTGCTGTCACCCGGCTGGCGGGCGCACGAGGGAGCACTGTCCCCTGAGTGCTCCCTCTTCAGCTCCCTCGCGCACCGCACTGAAACCGGAGCCGGAAGAGGACATCATCTTCCGGCTCCGGCATCAGTACGTACGCGGCGCGCGAGGGAGCTGAAGAGGGAGAACTCAGGGGACAGTGCTCCCTCGTGCGCCTGCCAGCCGGGTGACAGCAGGGCCAGCAACACCACTGGACCCCAGGGAATCCCCTCAGCTCTCCCACAGGTAAGGAGGCTGGGGGGATTAAATTGAAAACAAAAAAAAAACGTGTGAGTGTGTTAGTGAGTGTGTTAGTGTTAGTGTGTGTTAGTGTGTGTGTTAGTTTTAGTGAGTGTGTGTGTGTTGGTTTTAGTGAGTGTGTGTGTGTGTGTTAGTGTGTGTGTTAGTGTTTGTTAGTGTGTGTGTGTGTTAGTTTTAGTGAGTGTGTGTGTGTGTGTTAGTGTGTGTGTGTGTGTTAGTGAGTGTGTTAGTGTATGTGTTAGTGAGTGTGTGTGTTAGTGAGTGTGTTAGTGAGTGAGTGTGTTAGTGTTAGTGTGTGTTAGTGTGGGTGTGTTAGTTTTAGTGAGTGTGTGTGTGTGTTAGTGTGTGTGTTAGTTTTAGTGAGTGTGTGTGTGTGTTAGTTTTAGTGAGTGTGTGTGTGTTAGTTTTAGTTAGTGTGTGTGTGTTAGTGTGTGTGTGTTAGTTTTAGTGAGTGTGTGTGTGTTAGTGTTTGTTAGTGTGTGTTAGTTTTAATGAGTGTGTGTGTGTTAGTGTATGTGTTAGTGTGTGTGTTAGTGAGTGTGTGTGTTAGTGAGTGAGTGAGTGTGTTAGTGAGTGAGTGTGTTAGTGAGTGTGTGTGTGTGTGTTAGTGTGTGTGCTAGTGTTTGTTAGTTTTAGTGTGTGTGTGTGTGTTAATGTGTGTGTTAGTGTTAGAGTGTGTGTTAGAGTGTGTGTTAGTGAGTGTGTTAGTGTTAGTGTGTGTGTGTTAGTGCGTGTGTTAGTGTTAGTGTTAGTGCGTGTGTTAGTGTTAGAGTGTGTGTTAGTGTTAGAGTGTGTGTGTATGTGTCTGTTACTGAGTATGTTTGTGTGCGTCTGTCACTGAGTGTGTGTCTGTCAGTAAATGTGTGCGTCTGTTCATGAGAGTGTGTGTGTCTTAAGCACTTACCTTTCTCCAGCGCCGGACTCCCTTGGCACTGGGGATCTCTCCATCCCGATCCGCCTCTCAGCAAGAGCCACGCGCGCATTCAAACCGCCCATAGGAAAGCATTACTCAATGCTTTCCTATGGACGTTCAGCGTCTTCTCACTGTGATTTTCACAGTGAGAATCGCAGAAAATCCTCTAGCGGCTGTCAATGAGACAGCCACTAGAGGCTGGATTAACCCTCAGTGAAACATAGCAGTTTCTCTGAAACTGCTATGTTTTCAGCTGCAGGGTTAAAACTAGAGAGACCTGGCACCCAGACCACTTCATTGAGCGGATTTGATCTCGGTGTCTGTAGTGGTCCTTTAAGTGTATGTGTTTACTGGCGTACATACCGCGGTCGCACGGGTCGCAGCCCTGCGACCAGGTGCCTGCCACCATGTGTTGTGGCCCCAGCCCGCGCAGAGTAAGCGCGGGGGGGGGCCCACGGATCAGTTTTCGCACTGGGGCCCCATGGGTTGTGTGTACGCCACTGCCTAGGCTGCAGTCTGGCTGCACAGGTCTGGTGTAGAAGAGGCTCTCTGGAGACGGTTTGTAACAGTGCTCAGAACAATTAACGAACAGGAAGCAGCTCCATTGTTGGGGCCCCTTACAGAGCTCAAGGTCTGGACCCCAAGGGCCTGACCGTGAGTATGCCTACAAGGCCTGCCTATAAGTCCACCTACATGGCCCATCCATGAGATCGCTCACAGGGAGTGGAGTGTAAGTGTGTAGGGGATGTGTTATGTGTTATTGTAGAGGATGTGATGTGTTCTTATGGAATTTAGTGTATAGGGATACCAATTTGTGTGTGTTTGTGTGTAAGGAATGCATTGTGTGTTTCTGGGTGTGTGTGTGTGTGTGTGTGTGTGTAAGGAATGCAAGGTGTGTTTCTGTGTATGTAATTTAATGCAGTGTATGTCTGTATGGGGTGCTTTGAGTGTGTGTAAGAGATGCATTTTTTTCTGTGTGTGTAACAGAAGCAGTGTGTGTGTGTGTGTGTGTGTGTGTGTGTGTAAGGGACGCATTGTGTGTTTCGGTGTGTCTGTGTGTGAGTAGGGATGCATTGTATGTTTCTGTGTGTGTGTGTGTGTGTGTAGGGATGCATTGTGTGTTTCTGTGTATGTGTAAGGATGCATTGTGTATGTGCGTAGTGTAAAAGAGAGGGTTTGTGGGGAAGGATAAGGGCTGAGAGGGGAGCAGTTATTTTTTTTCATAGTTCTCTCCCCTCCTATCAATTAGTTATATTCCCTCCCCTCCAGTCCATTAATGCTCTCCCCACCCGTCCTGTCCCTTAGTGATCTCCCATGTTCCTTTGTGATCTCCACTACCCCTCTTAGAGCTCTCCCCTGCCCCGGCCCCTTAGTGGTATCTCCCCTCTCTGCCCTGTCCCTTGGTGTTCCTCTCTTATCCCTGTCCCTTAGTTGTCTCCCCCCCCCTCTTAGTAATCCTCCCCAGTCCCCCCTTGGTGGTCTTCTCTCGCCCCCCTCTCCCACCTTAGTTGTCCTCTCACTCCCCCCTCTCCTCCCTTAGTGGTCCTCTTACTCCCCCCTCCCCCCTTAGTGGTCCTTTCTCTCCCCCAACCTTAAGACCCTTAATGGTCCTCCCTCTCCCCCCCTTAGTTGTATTCCTTCTCCCCCTCTCTTAGTGGTCCTCCTCTCCAACCCCTTAGTGGTCCTCCCTCTCCCCCTACCCCCTTAGTGGTCCTCCCTCTCACCCCCCTTAGTGGTCCTCCCTCTCCCCCTTTCTAAGTGGTCCTCCTCCCCAACCCCTTAGGGGTCCTCCCTCTCCCCTGACCCCCTGAGTGGTCCTCCCTCTCCACCCCCCTTACTGGTCCTCCCTCTCCCCCTCTTTTAGTGGTCCTCCTCCCCCAACCCCTTAGTGGTCCTCCCTCTCCCCCCACCCCCTTAGTGGTCCTCCCTTTCCTAGTATTATGGTTATAAGAGCATTATGGGAGATGTAGTCCAAAAGACCTGGAGTGCTGAAGTTTGCCTACCCCTGACTTCTAATCTTACCCACTTTTTTTGCCACAGTATTGCAAATGAACTATTAACAACATATTAGATTACTCCAGTGGTAACCATAACCTATTTTACTAAGTTTAATTCAGTTTGAGATGCAGAGCTAAAAGATAATGCCAGTTGGTGATCAAATTGCTATTCAGTATCATCTGACAAAATTAGCGCAGGGCATTATTGTCTACAGAAATAGATGTTCAGTTCATTGCACAGTACAAATGAAAAACTATTTTGGAACCTCACTAAAAATATTTAATAGAGAGTTGTGGACAGGGATAATCCTATAATCTTCCTATTTTGCTTTTATGTTCCTTATCTGTAAGAGACCTACGTTTGCCAGATATTATTATAATATTATAATTCACAGTGAACAGCCCTAAACTAATGTGAAATATAATGCATAATGGCCTAGCTGGATGACCCCCAAAATACAACTTTTTGGCCTACATGACCTTAATCATGGAGCTAGTGGATACAGTGTATATTATCATCATTTGTATTGATCTTTACTTATTTAAATAGTGCTATGAAATGATTGACTCTTCATAAATAAATAATAGTAATTACTATCAGAGCTTTTTTCTAGGTTATGAATAATACATCAGATACATTAAGATGCAAATTACACCATAACTCATCCCACAGAATAACATTTACAACCAATAAAGGGACATTTCATTTTATTGAATTGATTAAAATACCTATAGCCCTCTGGGGCTGTCCTTCCATTCAGTGTAAAACTATTTTGAGCAGTTTAGCACTAAATAAGGATCCCTGGTCACACTGGCTTACTGGAAGTATGGCTAAGGAAGAAATTACACACTTCCTTTTAGCCATACCAATTCATACCAGAAATGGGTGCTGTCATATGCTGAAAACTGTCAGCTGACACTCTCAGCCAATTGCAGTTGCCTATTGCTGTTCAGACAGAATAATGTTTCCTCAATAGCCAAGGCAGCACAGAGGGGATGGGCGTTTGGAGCAGTTACAGTGCATACAGTGTCCCTTTAAGACTACAAAAGTATTATTCTACTAATAGTAACAGTGCCTAATGTGGGCATCAAAGGTTGTAGTATGATCCTATACCCACCTTATGATATTTTTGAAATTATGAAATAGGGCACTGTCATTTGTTTTTCTTCCATTTTGTATAACTTTTTTTGGTAGCACGTATTAAAAGTTGCACTGCTCCCATTATCTATTCAACGTCCTGGTCAATTGAGGAAAACAAATATTATATAAGCAATTGTTTATGTAGTTAACATTTTGACCTCAATCTATGTCCCTTTCATCTACAAGGAATAGGTCATTAGCTATGGTTAATTATCTCTTGTTTGTAAAAAAGCAATTATGTCTGTACTATGAATGGCACACAACGGAGAAATACCCAAGTATCAGAATGCATTGAACATGTATCATTTGTGTATTATTATCTATTCTTTATTTTCTTAAAAGGAAAAAAATAAATCTATATATATATATATATATATATATATATATATATATATATATTTATATATATATATATATATATATATATATATATATATATATATATATTTAAAAACAAGGAATCATTTCAGAATTTGAATAATTTGTACAAAATTTTTATTTTTGTCTGAATCAAACAATAAGCCTTATTCATGCAAATAAACCTTATTGTTTTCACCTAGTAAATATTGTACAACAAAAAACAATTCATTTTAGAATCATTTGAAAAATAAAAGGGGTTTCAGGATTCAGTATTGTATTGATCCAATGTTTGCATTAGTGATTGATCAACATCAGTAGTATACCAAGGGGGTAGGCTAGAGGACTGCCCAATATAGGTCATAGCAGGGAAGATGCCTGCAGCAACCATTCCATACTGCTACTCATTGTCGTGCGGCCAATAGAAGATGAGGCTCTGCATTTGGCTCTTTCATGTCTGTCATTGGAGTTGTGAGCAGAGTGCAGTGAGTAAAGGAAGTGAGAAATTAAAGTCATATCCTGCCTGTCTGGCCATTCGGCCCACACATCACTTGGAGGTCCAATAACAGATCGTGGAGAGGAAGATGCAACGCCTAATCTTTTGTCATGTTCTACTTGGCATCATTATTGTATTGGTAGATAGGGTATGGAGGGTAGTGAAGGGAATATGAAAAGCCGCACAAATGATAGGTGGGTGAATGACATGCCTTGTTAGGGGTCTGGTGAGACACACCTAAAGTTGTAGGGGAACTAAAGAACTGCACAAAATGATAGGAAACTGGAGAGACACACACAGGGTAAAGAAGGCTAGAGGGACACATATTGGATGGGGGTGGAGTTGGAGATACAAAAAATAAATAAATGACATGTGGTGGTTCCTCTGATCTTCATTTAGTTTTGTGAAATAAAATTAATCCAGTTAAATATATAAAGAGGTGGAACAAATATTTCTTTAACTAGAAATGTCACCATAAATATCTCAAAACAGGAAGCAAATAGACTGGTTTTATTTAATTTTGTAGCAAGGAACATGGCAAAACCTGATTTTTATCCCTTATTATTAATGACATTTAGAGAAATATAAGCTTAAGTTAATCAATTTATTTATAAACAAAATATAAATTTCACACTAATTCTGAACAACTCAGGAAATGTCTGTGGTTAAATCTCCATTATAGCACCCTACATGCCTCAGCTGAATTTATCCCCTTAAGGACACAACTTATGGAATAAAAGGGAATCATGATGGAATATTTCCGTCATGTGTCCTTAAGGGGTTAAAGACAGCAAGGATTACATCACAGTAGGTTTACTAAAAAAGCGTTTGGAGATGGAAGACTGTAACAGGTAAGCGCTGCATTGTGGCATGGCAAAGTACATGTGTACAGACTGAAATGCTCAATCGGAATAGCATTATAGCCACATACAGACAGATTGTATATATTGAGGTGGAAGGGGAGGACATGTTGAAATACTATATAGTTTAATTTTACTATCACACTGCAGTAAGACCATTTTCTATAATTATTATTATTTATTTGTTAAAGGGAATCTATAGTGTTAGGAATACAAATCTGTCCCCCCTCACTTTGATCCCCCCTCCCCCGTGCCCCCCGCCTCCTCCGGCAGTTAAAGGGTTAGAAAACACTTTATTCACTTACCAGAATCCAGCGTCAATGTTCTTCGGTGCTGGGTCAGCACTCCACCTCCTCTAATGTCATCTGAAGACCCTCCCCATAGTGGTTTTCACTGATGCTAGCTGTCATCATGCAGAGCGTGAAGAAGTCCAGCATCATTTAAGGGACTCAGAATCCCTGAAGGACAGCCACTGGAGGCAGTCTAAGTCCTGCAAAGTAATTATTGCAGTTTCTCCTCTCCTGTTAGTCACCTGGACACTGTGCCCCCTGGTCCAGTGCAACGTAGACAGCTGCTTAATTCTTTCTCTGATAGTGTTGCATTTAATATTTTTTCAACATTATTTTTTAAGTAACCAAAATATAAAACTGAGATTGCTTATCGAGGTACACGAGCCATTGAAAGCACTATTCTCTCTCTTTCTATGTGACACAGGATATGAACTTCAGAAAATACATTTAAGAGCAATAATGAAAACCAATCAATCTCAAGAAAACTAATCAATCTTAAACCCAGCTTAAATAACCTAGGGCATGGAGAAATTTAGGAATTAGTCAATTGTAGACTCAAGTCTAGAAAGTAATTTTATGAGCAGAATGATGACTGACAGCTTTGTGTGAAAGCAATGATTAGAAATCTTGAAACCCCTTACAAACATTTGTAAGGCCCCAGAAATACACCTCTTGACAGGCATAAATGGACACAAATGCACACATGCATACGCGCAGACATACTCACAGATACATACACTTCCGCATATATATACACACAATTGTACTCACAAATTTGCACTCTCACACAGATTTGCATGTTCAGAAATATACACAAAGATACATAATCACAGAGATACACATTCTAAAACACACATTCACAGACACACATCCATGGACAGGCACAGAAATTCACAGAGATATACATGCAAATACATCTTTCCAGACATAAATGTACACTCACATAGATATGCGTTTTCAGACACACAGACAGATACAAGCTAACAATGATACACATTCCGATAAACACAAACACAAACACACATTCATGCTCCCTGATGCACAAAAACACACAGATGCAGACATCCAGGCACACACCTGCAAAACAAGCTAAATTCAGGGGAACGTTAGCCCATTGTGTTCAGTAATTATGTAATTATATCACAGACAGAGGGGAGGATTCTGCTGGAATGAATGGGAGTGTTTTACTGTGTATTATGTGTTCATTGGTTGTTTTACAAAACCCTGTGGGTGGTACTAATGTTTAAGAATGTGTATATAAGAACAATAAAGCCACAGCTCTGTCTGTTCCTGCTTGACCCTCAAAACAGAGCCTTGTCTCGTTCTTGGGGGGGATATATTGTATGCTGTTCCAGTTCGACTGCTGGGAGTGTAAACCTATTCATATGGTTTATCCTATTCGGCTGTTTATGGCATTCACATGGTTTCCTGTTTGGCGGATTGGTGTCTTTGGTAGCTGCCTGTATATCTGGAAGGGGAATATCTACTAAACGGCTTTTAACCCCTTGTATGCCTGGGGGTGCCGTTACACTTGGTAACCCTAGCTACCAGGTGTCTTGGCAATTGACCTTTATCACATTTAATAGATCCCCCCCAGAAGCCCATGATGTCCACACCACTAATGATAATTAAATAGCCATCACCCTCCACTAATAGGTGAAGGCTGGTGGGGAAATTAGGTCCCTCCTAGTTCTTAAATAAATAATGTAATTATTAAATTAACAACCCACAGCCCTGGTTATTAAATAAATAATCCCCAGCAACTGCCCGTGGGGTGGGCACTAGGTTCCATCTTTTAACAAGTAATCCTCACCTGATGAGCATGGCTGTGAACAGGGGGGGCATTAGGATGCTCCTCAATTTATTTATGTTTAATAGACCCAATGTGGCCACGGGTGGGGAAAGGGAAATCATTTAAACCTTTCACCCAATGCCCACTGCTGGGAGCACTGAGGGGGGGGGGGGGCAGGTCTCCCCTGAATATTTTGCAGGCCCCATCCACAGGGGGAAAGCAGTACTTCAAAGTATAATTTGTTTGCATAAAGCTAGTGAACGGTAATTTGAGAATGTGCATTCTGCAGGACGAATAGAGTCCATATTGTATTTAAAATTGGTGGTTTGTACATTTTCCTAATCCTGTTCAGGAATAGGGTTGGGATGTGAAAAGCATGGTATGATGTGTACATGTCACTGTCCACATGGCCAGCATGTAAAATAATATGGGGGGGCATGCTAAAGTCTCCATCAAACCCATCCATGAATGTCAGGTGAGTGCTCTAAAATTAAATGGGTGGACACTAATCTATCCTTCTTGTCTCCATCCATGGACAGTGGGTGGGGAAGATTATTTATTTAATTGGGTGTCCTGTTTATGTCATTGTCCCCTCAAGTTATCATTAATGGGAAGGGATTAAAGGCTATTTAAAAATATAGAAAGAAAGATGAACATACCATAAGTTTCAAGTTTAACATGCCTTTGTCCATACCCTCAATAGTGTGGACAAGTCCTCTCCCTCGAGGTGGCTATGGATCCCAAAAGTCCATAGCCACCACCCACAACAAAAGCAAGTCTCACATCTTTTGGGACTTGCATTTTAATAGTCTGATCCTAAATGACAGAGAATGGAGCAGGGATAGCATGATCTATACACCAACATGGTTTAATTAAGAAAACGTTTTTTTATTGCTTACAGTTAGTGATGTCGCGAACATAAAATTTTCCGTTCGCGAATGGCGAACGCGAACTTACGCAAATGTTCGCGAACGGGCAAACCGGGCGAACCGCCATAGACTTCAATAGGCAGGCGAATTTTAAAACCCACAGGGACTCTTTCTGGCCATAATAGTGATGGAAAAGTTGTTTCAAGGGGACTAACACCTGGACTGTGGCATGCCGGAGGGGGATCCATGGCAAAACTCCCATGGAAAATTACATAGCTGATGCAGAGTCTGGTTTTAATCCATAAAGGGCATAAATCACCTAACATTCCTAAATTGTTTGGAATAACGTGCTTTAAAACATCAGGTATAATGTTGTATCGATCAGGTAGTGTAAGAGTTACGCCTGCTTCACAGTGACAGACCAAACTCCCCGTTTAACGCACCGCAAACAACCGCAAACAGTCCATTTGCACAACCGCAAACTCTCCATTTGCATACCAAGGATACCAAGCTAGCCATGTCCCGTTCCTTGTCCTCACTGATGTCATTAATGGTCTCTTCCTCCACCCAGCCAGATACAACACCAAGGGTCCCCGAAAGGTGACAACAAGCCCCCTGTATTTTTTTTTTTTTAAATGTACACTACTGTTACACCAGATATGAGTTGCACTGGTGTGACACTGTGCCCTGGCAGGCCCTGAAACGCACATGTGTGAAGGAATCTGACTGTTATTATTTCACAGTCAAAAAAGTGTTGTTTTTTTAAAATGTACACTACTGTTATACCAGATATGAGTTGCACTGGTGTGACACTGTGCCCTGGCATTCCCTGAAACGCACACGTGTGAAGGAAACTGACTGCTATTATATTACAGTCAAAAACGTTTTTTTTTTTTTTAAATGCAAGCTAATGTGACACCCAGTGGCGTACTAAGGGGGGGGGGGGGGGCAGCGGGGGCAGTCCACCCCGGGTACCACTCACTAAGGGGGTGCCCGGGGCGCACTTTCACAGGGGCAGCATTTCTCCACCCCTGTGTCTTATGAAAAGGGACTGGTGTGCCGCGAGTTTGTGTATCAACACGATTTCCCATCAAGCAGCACACACTGCATACACTATACACTGCATACACTATACCCACACTGCATACACTATACACTGCACACACTATACACACACACTGCATACACTATACACTGCATACACTATACACGCACACACTGCACACACTATACACACACACTGCATACACTATACACTGCACACACTATACACACACACTGCATACACTATACACTGCATACACTATACACATACACACACACACTGCACACACTATACACACACACTGCATACACTATACGCTGCATACACTATACACACACACTGCATACACCATACACACACACTGCATACACACACTGCACACACTATACACTTCATACACTATAAACATACATTGCATACACTATACACTGCACACACTATACACACACTGCATACACTATACACTGCACACATTATACACACACACTGCATACACTATACACTGCATACACTATACACACACACTGCATACACACACACTGCACACACTATACACACACTGCATACACTATACACTGCATACATTATACACACACACTGCATACACACTATACACTGCATACACTATACACACACACTGCATACACTATACACTGCACACACTATACACACACACTGCATACACTATACACTGCACACACTATACACACACACTGCATACACTATACACTACATACACTATACACACACACTGCATACACTATACACTGCATACACTATACACACACTGCATACATTATACACTGCACACACTATACACACACACTGCATACACTATACACTGTATACACTATACACACACACTGCATACACTATACACTGCATACATCATACACCCACTGCACACACTATACAAACACACTGCATACACTATACACTGCATACACTATACACACACACTGCATACACCATACACACCACACACACACTGCATACACTATACACTGCATACACTATACACACACACTGCATACACCATACACACACCACACACACACTGCATACACACACTGCACACACTATACACACACTGCACACACTATACACGCACTGCACACACTATACACTGCATACACTATACACACACACTGCATACACTATACACACACACACTGCATACACACACTATGCACACACTATACACACACTGCACACACTATGCACACACTGCGCACACTATACACTGCATACACTATACACACACACTGCATACACTATACAGTGCATACACTATACACACACTGCATACACTATACACTGCATACACTATACACACACACTGCATACACTGCATACACTATACACACACTGCATATACTCACACTGCATACACCATACACACACACTACACACACACACTGCATACACTATACATACACACTGCATACACACAAACTGCATACACTATACACACACTGCATCCACTACGCAAACACACTGCATTCTCTACGCAAACACACACTTATACATGTGTATCTGTATGTCTGTATATCTTTATGTCTGTGTGTCTGTATGTGTGTCTGTATGTGTGTCTGTCTGTCTGTATGTCTGTCTGTATGTCTGTCTGTCTGTGTGTCTGTGTGTCTGTCTGTGTGTCTGTCTGTGTGTCTGTCTGTGTTTCTGTCTGTGTGTGTGTCTGTTTTGGTGTTCAGTGCCAAATACATTAAAAAAAATTGAAGTTGTTTTTTACATTTCAAAGTGTGTGTGTGGGGGGGAGGGTGCCACATAAAGCATCCGCCCCGGGTGCCAAATACTCCAGGTACGCCCCTGGTGACACCAGATATGAGTGGTGGCACTGGGCAAGTGGGCACAGTATACGCTGTGAGCCTGACACACACGCTGGCAGGCATGCAACTGCAATTAGATTACACAGAAAAAAAAAGCAGACTGATGTTCTAGCCCTAAAAAGGGCTTTTTGGGGTGCTGTCCTTACAGCAGAGATCAGATGAGTCCTTCAGGACTGTAGTGGACACTGAATACACTAGCCTAGCTATCGATTTCCTTATTAAATCAGCAGCTGTCCCTCCTCTCACTAAGAATGCAGCTTCTGGGGGGCGGGGCCTAGCTGTCATGGAGGAAAGACGCACTTCGTGTGAGCTCCCTCAATATCTCACTTTAAGCAGCTATCAACAAGCGAATTTCACCCCAGAAGGGGATGACCCAGCCATGTTGCTCCTACCTGACCGACCCGACATGCTTAATAGCGGTCAGAAACTCCACGTGGCAAGTGTGGCCTGGTGCTCACCGGGCGGGAGAGAAGCGGCCGGTCTCCCGATCCTGGGATGCCCAGGAGCAGCTACTTCCCGGCAGGAGCTCCGTTACCCCCCCCCCCTCGGTGGGGGTTATCCCGGTAAACCCCTGAGAGGCTGTCTGGAGCTAATGGATGCACAGAGCACAGCCGCCCAGGCTGACATACTCATCTGCGACTCTCCCAATATGGCGGCAGCCGCGTGTCCTCCTGGTACCAGCAAAGCATGGCAGGATATTGCGTCTAAGCTGGACAGACTCTTTAAGCAATTTTGGAAGCAAATAACAAGCAGGAAGCCCCAACAAGCTCCACCACAGCTAAGAGAAGCAGTCCCCATTAAAATCCACCAACGCAAAAGGCGTCAAAGATGGGACCGGAGGCACAAACAGAAATGCAGAGCCTGCCCCATGTCAAGCACTCGCCTCCACCTTAAGCCACCATAATCCCGCACTGGACGTGAAGCACCACCGGAAAGATCCGACCACCCGACAAAACAAGCTTCTACCACCTCAAGCCGCGAACCCGGCACTCAGCCAGAGACTTGCCTTTGTTGTTCCAGGTATCAGGGACTCCCAGGGTCTGCACCTGGCACCCAGAAGGGATCGGATGAGCACAAGCAGTAAACAGCAGCCTGCCAAGCATGTCCCACTATAGCCGATCCTCCACACCATGCCTTTGATCACATTAACTGCTCTCTGCACATTAACTAATCGTAAAGTAGCAACATGTCATTATTTCACCTCCTAAAGAGTTTATTGTCGTAGTTCCTTACATGCCTTTACCTTAACCGCTCATGTATAATGTTATTCACTAGTCTCATCTCATGGGGCGACTCACACTTGATTTATAACTAGTGGTGGAGCTGCTGATATAAATACACAGTTGATAACGTGCAAGCTACACCCTAAGCATGACATCCATCTTTCACAACAATGTACTGCTATATACTCATACCCTCAGTGCAACTAGCCATGATATACACACGTTCAGCCTAGCATGCTCAAATATAACACACTTCTGTCTAAAAAAAAAAAAAGAATGCAGCTTCAGAATTAATCTAAATTGTATGCTGTCAAGGAGGTGGGAGGATCTGGGAGGGAGGGTCTGCTGCTGATTGCCTGGAATGTGTCTGCTGACTGTGAGGTACAGGGTCAAAGTTTACTCAATGATGACGAATAGGGGGCGAACCGAACATCGCATACGTTCGCCATCCATGGCGAACGCGACCAAGCGATGTTCGCTAGGAACTATTCGCCAGCGAACCGTTCGGGACATCACTACTTACAGTACCCCTTTAAGCATTAAATGTGCTTATATAACCAGAATGCGGCCAAAATGTGTCCATCAGTTGGTTGTCCTTCAAATGCAACTAAACATTAATACATAAATGCATTTGACTGAAGCCTTTTGGGGCCACCATTACGTCTCATAGCTAAATCCACAAAGAGTGTGCAGAGCAGGCAGTCAACAATTCTTACATTCTAGCTATTTCTCAATTAACTCTACTTTGGCTTAAAAATTGCAGTTACCTTGTCTGTGCTTTACAATTCCTACCTTTTTGAGTAAACCATTTCCCCTCTATTAGTTACTTTTTATCACTTGTTCTGTGATCCAAATGGCGCAAAATGTTTCTATCAGTGTATGGCAAAATATATGCATAATATTATACAATGTATATATTTTACAACACATAGATTGGTCTATTTTCACACACTTTTTCTTCCGTCTGATTCACTTTCCAAAACTGAACCCTGGTGCCTTAATTGTGCCGAACTATCTATCTACTCAATCTAGTAACTAGTAGTAAGGGGAATTTACTTACTGGTACATTAGGTAGCTAGACTGCAACTCACTCATTAGAAGTCAGCAGGTATAATAGCTTGCTACTGTATTTTTTATCATAAAGAAGTGTTATTCATTTCAGAGATATTTCTTCCACTGTGTCTATTTACAGCTTAACTCAAAGCTCTATTATGATTGATTGGAAAGAAATCCCCACAAATGGTGGCTGTGTCACAAAATTACTTTCATTTATTTTTCTTTATGTGCTGCCACCCTTGCCATGAGTGAATAATAGCTTGAATAATAATAATAAAAA